>NW_025791146.1:171213-471213 GCF_907164935.1 Osmia bicornis bicornis | reverse complement strand
TGCAAAAAACAGAAAGTTTATATTCTCAACATAAGTTGATTTCAATGGCCCTTTAATATGTTGTCGGGGGCATGATGTTGAAGAACTTTTTCATTCTTCATAAAAAACTGAAAGCATAATCAACTGAAAGCTTTATTTTCCGAGATATTCGTGAAAAACTATTGTTACTACTACATTGAATTCTACGTATGCCTACGTGTATTCTACCGCCTACTCTGGCGGTGTATGGGTCCGAATGTAATCGTCTGTCTCTACTGTTTCTACAGGGTGTCCCAGAACTGGGGTAGGAGCCGAAGAGGGATGATTGCTGATATCATTCTAAACAACTTTTTCCTTTGTCAAAATGTTGCTTAAGGCTTCATTTTCGAGTTATTAACGAAAAACCCTGGCCAATCTGAGCGCGCCCTTAGCGCGGACCGAACCACGAGAGTGTTGGGTATGCTCCACGATCGGCACCACATCGGTGTAACAGGATTCGTTGTTCATGAGCAATCAATAATTCGATATTATTATTCCTTTCTTTTTTTAATTCATCATTCGATAAAACTTTTGCCCAACGAATCTTATTATACCGACGTAGTGCCGATGCACTTGATCACGACCGCGCGGAGCATACCCAACACTCTAGTGATTCGGCCCGCACTTACGGCGCGCTCTGATTGGCCAGTGTTTTTCGCTAATAACTCGAAAACGAAGCCTCTACCAACATTTTGGCAAAGGAAAAGGTTGTTCAGAATGACCTTACCAATCATCCCTCTTTGGCTCCTACCCCAGTTCTGGGACACCCTGTATACACATATCGCGTCGACCAGAAACCAGTATACAGGTAAGTCTCGATTAATGCTAGTTCACATAGTGCGATATTCCGTTTAGTGCGAATTTTAAAATGATACCAGGTCGCAATTTAATGCGAACAAAAATTCAGTTAATGCGAGGTTCGCGAAGCTTTTTTCGATCCAGACATGGATCGAAGCATGCAAGTTAACAGAGCCTTGGATAAAATACTGCGGGTTTATCATCACATATACGGAGATATGAAAAAGCAGAAGAAAGTGCAATCAACATTGTTAAAATACTAAACATGTTTATGCTATTGTAACATCCAGCAGGAAGAATGATAAATAAGAAGAAATTTCAAAATTAATATTTATTAAAATATTTATTCATTTTTCGTTTTCTTTTATAATTAAAATTTGTAACAGTTCATTTTTTATTTATTATTGTACTATTTTGATTTAAACAATTATATTCATATTTTATAACTAAAAAGAATCTTATATTTATTATATTTATATTTAACAAAAATTTTATATACTCCAAAAATATACGTCGATAATTGTCGCGTCGATCATTCTTCCGCGTCGATAAAAGATCGACACAGCGCGCGAAATAAATAGATAGAGACAGCAATAGCGCGTATAAAGAGATAGGAACAAGCGCAGAGTAGAAAGAGACAGCAACAGCGCGTAGACAGAGATAGCGATACGCACGGAGTCACGTGCGCGCAGGTCAAAGTCCAAACACTTCCGGTATCGAAAGTAGAGGTAGAAAAAACTGCTACGTCAGCAGTTCTCCGGTATAAATACGAGCGTGCCGCGCAAAGATTTTTCACTTCGATTTTGATCGTAGTCCGACACGGGTTTATGGTACGATTTTTATTTAGAATTCAGTAACCTTAGATTCTTTTGTCGGCGAGGCGGCAAAGGTTCCGCGTCGGACCCGGAGCGCTCAACTACCGGTTCGCAGCGGTTCTCCTACGTGTCAGGTTCGTAACCAAACTTAACGAGCGAGCGAAAGCAGAAGCTCCTTGGATACGGCCTATTAGTACACTGGCTCTAGAGCGACGATACCGTCCTGCAGTGTTCGCTACCAAGCTTAACGAGCGAGCGAAAGCCGAAGCTCCTTGGATGCGGCCTATCAGTGACGGCTAAGTTGCCCAGAAATCGAACTGCGGCCGAACGAGCTAGCTCCTACACCACAGAACGGATCCTAGCCAATTTTCCGACAAACGATCGATTCATTTAATTATAATAATATTATAAATTCAAATTATAGATTTAAAGTTTTATAATCGTATCTAGAGCCGCGTTTACTAATCAATTTATTTTTCTCTGTATTTTTAGTTTCGGTTGAATTATTTTTGTAACTAATAATCTGATTTTCTTTTATTGTATTTCATTTTTTTTAGCACAAACACGATTGTTATTTTCTTTGTATTTTTCAATCCAGGGCGTACTCATTGTACCTTACTAATACTATTATTTTCTTTTTGTATTTCAAAAACAGGGCGCAACATTTGTTAATTACATTAATTCAATTCATTATTTAATTAACTACATTATTTAATTACATTCAATATTACTTACCTTTTTATTATATTATAAACAAACACAAAACAACATCATATTTTTTTTTGAATAAAACACTTATTATTTGAGAAAGGAATTAACGTTGGATTTTACTCCTTTACCGCGTGCCACCCGAACCTATAATCCCTTCCTTTATTATTATATATATATATAAAAATATGAGTCGCCTTCTCATAGGGAACCGCTCTCCCTACGCGTCGGTGCAGTAGCGTGCTCGCGAATAATTCCGGGACGTTACACTATTATAATTTAATAATATACGTATGATAAGGACCAATTCCTATATTCCAAATATTCGAATAGTACGAATTCAAATAATGCGAACAATTTCTGGGAATTATGACTCGCACTAATCGAGACCTACCTGTACATATATAATAACTATTGTTATTGCAAACTTCTATTCTTTAGCGCTACTCTGCAAGGAATGTACCGATCGCTATGATCGGAGACGGATCATAATCGGAGATATTTTCGCGATGATCCCAATTGTAAAAATTTGTGGAATTTGTAATTGTTAATAACTATTGTTATAGCAAGAATCCTATGCGCTGGTGTTACTCTGCAAGGAATGTACCGTTCGTGATGAAAGTTTTCCAATCTAATTGGAGATATTTTCGTGATGAGCTCGCTTCTAAAAATGTATGGAATTTATTATTGTTAATAACTATTGTTATAGCAAAAAGCTTATTTCTTGGTGCTACTTTGCAAGGAATGAACCAATCGCGATGAAACCGTTTGTAACGGGCAATGTTTTTAACGTGGGCCTTTTGTAAAATGACCCGGTATTGTGAAGAAAAGACATTGTGCAAAATGTCCGTAACAAGTTTCGGTCAATCTATAATGTCCGATCATTATACAGAATACCTAGAGGGTGGTGGTCATTGTATCGAAACGCTCTTGTTACATAGATGTGATAGATTAAATTAGGCTACATGTACAGGGTGTTCGACAACAGGTGGGCAATATTTTAAGGGGTGATTCTAGGGATCAAAATAAGACGAAAATCAAGAATAACGAAATAGCGTTTATGGCTTTGTTTTCCAGTTATTAACGTTTAAAAACTCGAGTAAAAAGGGGTCAGGTCAGCAGGGGTCGGTACAGTCATAACCAAGAATCGAAGCCGAATGCTGCAGTACCGAGAAACAGAATAGCATGAGGTAAGTTTCTACTATTCAACGATTCTTGGTTATGACTGTACCGAACCGTGCTGACCTGACGTTCGGTCGTCGGTGCTGAGCGGATTGCAGGTTTCTGGCGCTTTTTACTCGAATTTTTAAACGTTAATAACTGGCGAACAAAGCCGTAAAGGCTATTTCGTTATTCTTGATTTTCGTTTTATTTTGATCCCTAGAATCACCCCTTAAAATATTGCCCATCTGTTGTCGAACACCCTGTATAAATCTGGCGCCGTAACGCGGCCGGCAACACTTTCCTAAGACAATAGTGTTGTTTAAATAATAACGAAAGCGATGCCGGCCGCTATGTATGGTTTCAATAATAATAATAATAATAATAAGTTTAATGTCAACGAACCGTGGGTATTATATAAAATGTCCGGGCCACTTGTGAAATACCCGCCCTTTATATACATTGCCCAGAAGAATGTGCAATCTACACAATGTCTGGTCATTTTACAAAGTGCCCACGTTGAACACATTGCCCGTAACACCTTTCACATCTAATAGGAGATATTTCTACGATGATCCCACTTGCAAACATTTATGGTATTCGTTATTGCTAATAACTGTTGTTGTTGTAATTATCCAATAAGAACGGTACAACACCTTACGGCAGGCTACAAATACTGCTCATTCCATTAAAAAGTGTGAAATAAAATAATTTTTAACAAAAAAAAATCCGACTTCGAAATGCACTAAACAGTGTAAAATAATTACTATTTCATTTATTCTAGTATTCCATAGCTATTAATAAAATCTACTTAATCGTTAAATAAGATACTAAAAACATTTCAACCTTTACGGATGCGGCGCAAAATTAAAAATACCCGAATATACAATCCTGCCAATAACGATTTGATTGCGGTATGGCAAACTTGGTAATTAATAAGTCGTAAGAAAACAAATTCGAAAAGTTATAGATACGGCAGAAAACATTCGTAATTGTAACGATTGTATCCGTAGTTGGTAGCACTTCTGATGTACATGTATACTGCATTTCACGAGAGACCATGCTTAACTTGCGCAGCTCACTAGGTGTAGGGAGATTTTTAATAACGTGTGTGATTCCCCTCTGCAGCTTGCTTCGTACTTTCCGATCATATAAATGGTGGACAGAAATATATGACGTACGATAACTGATAAGCGATGATGACATGGTAAAGATACACGACACAATGAAATTTCTGTTATTGTTCAAAGAAAACAATTATATGATCGTCAAGAAAGAAGCAAGCTATATAGGGGAATCACACACGTTATTAAAAATGTCCCTAGACCTAGTAACCTGCGCGAGTTAAGTATGGTCTCTCGTGAACTGCAGTATAGTTAATCGGCAATGGGTATGTTGATTCCCGTTGAATATTGTTTACTTAAAATTATTTAAATGGGTCATTTGTCACAGGTTGCCGACGCCTGAAGTAGGAACTTCCTAGTAGAAGAAAAGTTTTTAATTTTGCGCCGCCTCCGAGAAGGTTGAAATGTATTTAGTATCCTATTTAACGATTAAGTAGATTTTATTAATAGCTGTGGAATACTGGTATAAATAAAATAGTAATTATTTTACACTTTTTAGTGCATTTCGAAGTAGGATTTTTTTTTGTTAAAAAATATTTTTACACTGTATATGTAATTTCTCAGCAATACTCCTAAAGTTATAGCAAGCAACGAAAAGTGGT
Source organism: Osmia bicornis bicornis (assembly GCF_907164935.1). NCBI lineage: Eukaryota > Metazoa > Arthropoda > Insecta > Hymenoptera > Megachilidae > Osmia > Osmia bicornis. The sequence goes on along the minus strand of NW_025791146.1, from coordinate 465,987 downwards.
CGTGGTTACAGAAAATATTTTACATGTGTAATAGTAAGATGATCTTGGGTTATGATACGCGTGTAAAGTAAATAGACGGACTGTTCATTATTTTCATAAGGTATGATCCGAGTTGGATATTGTTTGAAATAATCTTGTGATAATTTGTGGTGTAAATTAACATTTACATTATTTAAAGTAAAATAAATTGTTACTGTTCTTCTGTTCCCATGAAATAAAGAAGATTACTTATAAAGATTATAATTTGTAAGTAAGTGAAGAAAGTATTTTATTCAAAATAATTTGAAAAAGTGTTGTCATTTCTGTCGCAGTTTTGATGATTACCCAGCATCGTTAAACACATATGTAGATGCATTGGCGACCGATGTACTACCGTTTTGGGTTTTGTACGCGCCGCCTTGACGCGGGTGATGCCGCGCGCCGTCGCAATACGATCTTAACGTGTTAGAGTATCGTACGCCATGATGTTGAACAAACGCGAATATCAGTAACGGCGCATGTGCGTAACGTAACCCACAGCGCTAACAGCGCCTCTAGCTGCAAAATTGTGTAATCCACGCTGACGTAGGCATGACGTAGGTGTTAATGAAACTAATCGAAATTTATCAATACAAAACAATTAATATCTCATAAATAAATGCACCGAGTGAGGTGTTATTGGGCTCAAAAAAAGAGAAAGACAAGCCGAAGCAGATTGTGTGATTAGAATGAAGTTCAGTTGCGTACTTTTTCTGTAACAGCAAATTATTTTTTGCATAACGCTCAAAATGCTCTGCTTCGGGATAATATACGCGGTAGAGTCTCGCTGTCGCCGGCGGTCCAGCCTTTGACCTAAACTACTTGGCGTGGAGACTCTACTGAGTCTCCTGATTCCCCATCACGTGACGGCCGAGTACCCCTGCTCCTTAATCTACGCGGCCTCCCTACTCTAGGCTCTCACCCCACCGCGAGATCATCGGGGTTGCGCTGGCGCACACGTGGTCGCTCGTCGATAATTTATCGATATTCTGTTTTATCGGCCTACTCACCGACGCTATGCTTATCGGCTCATTTAATAGACTCAGTTATCGATAAATGAAAATTATTTATTACAAAAATTATTATACAATACAAATTAAACTAAGTACTGTATATCAATAACTAAAATTAAATAAAACATTTTTGTGAAAAACTTAAACATAAAAATTAATTATAATAATAGAAAAATGGAATGAAGAAAGGTGCTGTGATTCTTATCGTATTGTTACGTACTGGTGGAAATCTGTATTGTCGTGTATTTAGTGGTATATCGTCTATTGTCGGTATGTTATGTTTTATGTAATTAGTAGCCTGTAGTTTATCGGATTGGAGATGAAAACGTTCTGGAAATTCTTCAACTATCATTTCTACATGCTCACGTTCTTCGTCGTTTAAATGATCTAGACGCAGTTTGCTTAAAATTTCGGTAACTCTGTCAGTTGTTACGTAAGGTTTGCTATCGGTATCGGAATCGTCTTGTTCTTCCGGAAAACAATGGTAATCAAAAGGTATCAGTTCCTGTGCAGGTATTGTTAGTTCGAGATCTTCGTGGAGCGAATTTATCGCTAAAACATGACATACGCCCTGGTTATTAACCGAAACAGCAGCTTCGCCGACATACAGGCCGTCAACTGTCGTTAAACGCGGCAAATAGCCCTCTCTTAATTTGTTGTTAACGACATCGATCGCGATAGATTGTCTTGTACGAGCCTTTACGATATATGTACGCGGTTCTAATTTTCGTCATTCGCTGTAATCTAACGAACGCTGATCGACAAATCGAATCGGTCGAACCAGATCTGAGCTCGTGACTAAGGTATTATTTGCGAATGAGATTTCGGCTAGCTCTTGCGGAAGATATTCCTGCCCTAAGATCCCGTTGGTGTTTAATGGAAAATCTGAGCATACGACATGGAATCGAACTGGTTTTCCTTGCAAATGAAGTATCGCGGTTCCGATTGTTCGATCCTTTTGCGGAGTAATACCCGTTATTAATGTAGCCTCGTGCATGGATATCGGAATATTCGTCAATAATGTATCTAATTTGATTAAATTGCTTTCTGCTCCGATGTCTATTAGAAAATGCGCGACTTTTGACTGAAAATCTGAGGACGACATCTTGACTATCGGTGTTTCACGCTTAGTTTCTATCGATAGTACTGTTTCCGTTGGAATGTGACCTGCGGATGACGCTCCGGTGATTGGCGGCTCGTCGTCGCGTCGGTACGACGAGTCGTATTCGAGTTTAAAGATTCCCGTGCTACAATTCCCGGCAACGCTGACCTTCGGCTCGATGGTCCAGCCGTCGGCTCGCGCAAAGGTGGTGTACGCGGCCGTGAATCACGCGTCCTTGCAGGGGACGTTTCCCGTTTGTCATCCGCTCGCGATCGCGCACCACACGTACATTTTCGTTCCTCTGTACTTGGTTCTTTCCTGTGCAATACTCTAACAGGACTCGGCGTTCTATCGCGTGGATATGACATGTTACGCGACGTTTCCATTGGTCGAATGGGCGAACTATACCGAGGGTACGCGTAACTGCGATTCCAATTTGGAGTATCGTTATATCGCGGTCGGTAATCGTAATCATCATTTCCGCGATACTCGCGTTCGTAAGATGGGCGTCGTAGATCGTACGATGCGGATAATCTATCTTTAAGGCGCGTTTCAACCTGCAGAACAGCTTCTAGTGCGTCTGTCAAGGTTTTCGGATTTTGCGCTTGCACACCGTGTGCTGTCTCATCTGGCAATCCGCGAAGAAACGCGCTCAACGCGGTACCCGTTATCGCTTTTAGGATAGCGGGCGCTTGTTCCCCGTGCTCGATTTTAAGGGAATCCTCCATTCCAACTAACGAGACTCGGATACGGTCATGAAATGCATAAACTGACTCGTCACGGTGCATGCGAATATTAGCGATTTTGAGATAATAGTCGTTAAACGTTCTATCCGGCGTAAACCGACGCTTTAAGTGTTTTATTAATTCTGGGATAGTTTCATATCTCAACCCGTGAACACTATCGCGAGCTTCTCCTCCTAGTTTGGATATTACATGGCGCAAAAACCCGCGCGTTGACGTCGTCGGAAGGCATTCCGCATTGTATTCTACTTCCGGTAGAAAATCTCTTAATCTGATATTTTTCCCGTCAAAAACCGGCACATGTTGAACAGCCTGCTGTACGGCGAAACTCTCTATTACCGAAGCAGTAAAAGCGGATTCATTATTGCTATCTCCGGCGGCATTACTTCCGTCTAACAGACTCGCGATAGCCGTATTTCTGCTAGGGCCTGCCTCTTTCGGATTCGGCATTCTGGAAAAATATATTCAATATTCAAAAATATGCAAAAATATATACAGTATATATATGAGAATAACACAAAAATCAATATAACCAAATATAATCAATGTAATATTCAATTTACGTGATAACTGCCCACTAACGCAGACGAATATATAGTTAGAAATTATATAATTAATGATAAATCGTCAAAAATTGAATTGATAAACCCAGAAATCGGTAATTTTGAAAGAATGAAACTTTAACAGAAAACACAAAATAACAAAAAAAAAAAATAAATAAATAAATAATTAAATAAATACATAAATAAATATGACAAAATACAGTTAATTAGAGATATTATTATTCGATCAGATCAGTTATAGGTTCAATAATGAGCAATTATCACACATAGCACACAAAAATAAAATGCACAATACATGTATAAATTGTGACACAAAATATAACACCGTAAATGATATAAATATATAGGCACAATGCGTAGTGAAGTGTGGCAAAAGGAGGTATCTTTATTCGTAACTTTTCCCGTATTCACCGCACTCGTGGCTCGAATCAATTTGAATAATTTTGAAATTGACACTTCAAAAATTTATACCCACCGCTGCCACCAAAAATTTGTTACGTCGCGAGCGTGACACGGCGCGCGACGTACAAAAAAAAAAGAAAAGAGATAAATTGATGTTTATTTTGTATTATTATCTCTTTTACTTTCTGGGTGATTAATGCACGGTTGAGAACGGTATTATCGCTGCCACCAGTCCCAATCGCGCTCGACAATGTTAGGTCGGTAACGATTGGAACAATTTAAAAAGAATCGATAGGTTTAAAATAAGATTCTAGAGTTATTTAATTGAGTCCGTCAATGCTCTGGTCCCATACGGGTCCCTCGTGCGAATTTGTGCGAAAATGGTAGGCGTGAACGTATAGGAGGGAAGTGTGTGTGAACCAAAAGTGAATTTAAAACTAGTTATGTGTAACAAAAGTATAATTTCAAAAAGAGAAAAGCATAACAATAAACGGTTTGGTTAACAAGAGATACGAGCTGTTGAAAATACAGAAAAATGAATTATGTACATATATTAACAAAAAGGAAATTATGCAGTTCTGAGATGACTCAAGCGACGATTTCGGTGAACAATGAGCGTATAGTGAGAGAAAAACGGTCCCAGGGGGAAACTACCACGCCCAACGGTCTCGTGGGCCGCCTCTCTTAATTTTAAACGGAATTGTTATTAAACATGCTAAATATATTCGATACCTTAAACACGATGTTGAACGGAACGATCTCGTGGGAAATTTCCAGAACACGCGGTTTCAAGATCGCCCGTTTTGCCTCACTAAATCTAGATTCGTCGTATTGAGAAAAATGAAATAGATGACTTACCAAGCTCGGTGTTAAGCAATACACGATAATATAAATTTTGTGTTATAAGCGCTATTAGCTGGGTTGTCTGGAAATCTGGAAGGCGAAGAAAAGATGAGAACTTGATTCACACACTACGCGTTCGCGATCGGCCTTTTCGTTACGGTATTATTGTTACGGAAACGATACGAAACTAATTTGATAAACGACGCGACGCGGATAAATGTATATTAATATACATTTAACCTGAGTATCATTATTGGCATATCTACATTAGATACGTAATATACATTTAATAACAATGTCATTATTACTATATCTACAGGAGATATACTGTAATATACATTTAATATCAATATCATTATTGGCATATCTGCATTAGATATGTAATATACATTTCGTGACAATGTCATTATTATTATATCTACATGATATATAATAGAATGTACATTTAATAGCAACATAATTGTTACTATATCATCATTAGATATGTAATATACATTTAACCTGAGTATCATTATTGGCATATCTACATTAGATACGTAATATACATTTAATAACAATGTCATTATTACTATATCTACAGGAGATATACTGTAATATACATTTAATAGCAATGTCATTATTACTATATCTACATGAGATATAATGTATGGTATATCTAATAACAATATAATTGTTATTATATCTACATCAGATATGTAGTATACATTTCATGACAATGTCATTATTATTATATCTACATGATATATAATGGAATGTACATTTAATAGCAACTTAATTGTTACTATATCATCATTACATATGTAATATACATTTAATAACAATGTCATTATTACTATATCTGCATGAGTTATAATGTAATATACATTTCATAACATTGTCATTATTACTATATCTACAGGATATATACTGTAATATCCATTTAACATGAATATCATTATTGGCATATCGACATTAGATATGTAATATACATTTAATAGCAATATCATCATTACTATATCTACATTGGCTATAATGTAATATGCTAATGTACACCCACCGATCGATGTACATTTATTAACAATATCATTATTATTATATCTACACAGGCTATAATGTAATATACTAATGTATACCCTGTAACGTGGTGCCCCCCCGTTACAATCGCTGCGTTTTCCGCCACCTCACCCCGTTACCCCTTTATGATGAAGCGTCCCAAACTGACGCAAACGTACACCCGGAGCCATCTGTCGCCGAGCCCGAAGACCTCAGCCTACCTGTCACAGCAGGAAGTCCGTCAGCCCCATCGACCCCGATCACCTGTGTATCGAAAATCGATGATCGGTCCATCCCGGGCCGGAAGAGGCCCCTTTCCAAAACCCCATCCCCTCCCTAAAACATCCCGCGACGGTCTCGTCGTCGCCGCGGCGACGACGAGCCGCCAATGAGCCTAAGGCTACGATACAGAAAGCGTTATAGAGATTTGAGTTGAGAATTAAAGCGATTAGAGAGTGCGGTTTGAGAGTTTGCGAGTGAGGTGTGTGAAGCGTGTTGGTAAGCCCTTTGATTACCATTCTTTCGATAAACTGTCCGAGATTGGCAACGGTTACCCGTCTCTTTCTGGCCCCGGTCAATTATATAAACTACGCGTAACGTAGAGACCCCCGCGAGAACCTATCCCGACTCTGCACCTTCCTGTCCTCCAGTATTTCCTCCTGGCGCTCTCCCCCGCGAAATTGTACGGACGAAAGTGCCCGAGACCCCTCCATTTGTACAAGTCCCCATTAACCCTGTTTCCCCCTTTCGATTTCGGTTGCCACAATAAGTGGCTGGCGCCCAACAAAATTGTATCTTGCGACTTCCCTGTATAGAGTGAACCCCCGAAACGGGGGGCCACGGAATTAAAAGGTCCGAAACTCTCGTGTAGATTCCCCCGTTATATTTCAAAAGTTTTCAAATCGAGAGAAGATGCCCGTTGCCGAGCCACTTGTTGCCAGCTTTTGCTAAGTGTCGCCGGTCGAACGAGGCGCGGTGTAAGGAATTTGTTCCTCAAACGTCCCAGAGGACAAATGAACACCAGTAATCCGACACGTACGCCGCTTTCGACCGAGCCGTTACGGTTGTTGATATTGAAAGTGAAGTACTATCTGTGCCAAAATCTTTATTTCTTTTGTGTGTGCCCTCCAAATTCGAAGTTTGTTCGCCGTTTGCCGATATCGAGGGCCCAGGCCGTGCCGTTTGCCGACCGTGGGCACTCTGTCGAGCCTCTTTCGATTCAAATCTTTTTTTCAGTTCCCACTTTCTTTCAGATTGCGATTGCAGAATACGGTATTTTGATTTTAGTACTATTGTTGCATTTGATTTTGAAATTGTTGTGCCCGAATTTAAACTGTTTCCCTTTTCCCTGTACCCCCTATTCTTCTCAGGACCCTTTAAACCTTATCCGCCCCTTCAATTTTGAGACACCGCGAAAATGGAGTCCGCCGAAGCCCGCGAGATGCGGAAGCACATCGGCGATTTAGAGATAGTCAAATTAATAAGAGTAATGGACCATGCTCGCTTAAACCTCCATGGTACGCCGGACAACCTACGCGACCGTTATCTAAGGGCGGAAGTACGTCGCGTTCTTGGCCCGGACGCCGCACCATGGGACGTGACCAATGATACCGCCGGCGATCGACTCCCATTCACCCTTTCCGCGGCATGGGTAGCACCCTCCGCCGACGATACCCCTCCCGAACCTTCCAGTAATCTTCCTCCTGGTCAATGTGACGAACCTGGTGACGAAACCGATCCACCCGCCTACGAAATCTCCCCTGAATCTTTCCCCGAACTCCCGCACACGTCCTATGTCCCTAATCCCACTACAATGGTCTCCACTGCTACCATGACGACCACCACCACCACCGCTACTTCCGTCTCCCGTCCGACCCCCGCACAACCGATGTTAATTGACCTCGATCACTCCCAAAATGACCAACGGCGCGAAAGGTTAACGTTCGCGCCGAATCCGGTCGAGGAAAGACCCAATTTTATGGTCAATCCCTCTTCCAACCCTCAAGATAACCCTTTCGATAATCCTCCCGTAATACCGACCCCTCCACGTCAACCCCATAACCCTTTCCCCCGTCTTTCAGACTGTTCCCACCTTTATCATGACGACCAAGGAGTCATTCCACCCTCCTTGAGCAGCACACGTATCCCCTTCCGTATCCCCGAGCCCCCGTTACCCCATTCGTCCCAATGGTCCAACCCTATCCCAGTCCCAGGCAGAGACTACCAAAATTTTACGTATTCATTGCCGAATCCCCCGAGCCACCCGTACGACCCAGCTCCTCTCCCTTACCCGTCAATTCCGCCCCCACCACGTCCCGAAAACTCCCTATCCCGTACTAACCCTTTCCACCCTTTGACCGGCGAACCCCGGGGCCGCACGCGTGGGTCAGGAGGATGCCGCGCTTCCAAACTCTTTCGGAAGTGGCGGATCTCCTTCGCGGGAGCCCCCGGGGAGGCCGGAGAAAGGTTCCTAGAAACCCTAGCCGAGTACGCAACCGGACACCAACTAACCGAGGACGAGATGTTGCTTGCGATTCCCTTCGTCCTCACCGGTTCGGCGCGAGTCTGGGCTCGGGGTCAGGCGGAAAATTGATCTACATACGAGGAGTTTCTGGAGGAATTCCGCCTCCAATTTATCCCGACTAATTATCAAGGTAGGTTATGGTGGGACGTAATCACGCGAACCCAGGGAGAACGGGAGACCCTGGCGGAATACTTACGTAAACTACAGATGATGTTTGCCCGCGTCGAACCCCCTGTCCCCGAGCGCGAGCGACTGACCATCGCGAAAAGAAATCTCCACCCCCGATATAAATATGTCGTTGACTTTCATCCTCCCCGATCGTTCAAAGACCTCCTTAAATTAGGAGCATGGGTAGACGAGGCCCAGAGATACACCCGCGATTATCGCGAACCCCACAAGCGGAAACGACTCTCATCCCCGAATGCGGGTATATACCACCGCGAAGTTCCCGATCCAAGTTAGCGGCGGCGGCCGAAACCGCCCCGCCATCCTCATACAACCCTAAGCCTCGTAATCCTCCTCCCAGACCTTCTACCCCTCCTAACTCGCCCCCAAGAACCCGTAAAGCGCTCCCAGGGCCACGAGCTCTCCCTACCTCACCACCGCCGTCCCGAAGAAACCCTTATGCATCTCAGTACTCCAATACAGCCCGATCGTCCACCCCTTATCGTCCTGCTACACCTCCTCCTCCCCTAACGATCACTGAAATCCCCAATTTAATGTCCCGTTCCCACGACACCACCTCCGGCCGGATATAATGTCCCAAAATCCTCTTACGCACCGACCACCAACCGCCCAACCTCCTACGCCCAAGCGACTTCCGGTTCCCGACAACAGCCTCCCCGTTCCGCAGCCCCAACCTCCCAATCCTCCCTGCCCGGCCAGTGCTGGAATTGCGGCCAGCAGGGACACTGGTTCGGCGCTTGCCAACAACCGCGGAGAAAATTTTGCTTCCGGTGCGGAACGTTTGATGTGATCGCACCGGAATGCCCGAGATGTTTGTCGGGAAACGCGTACGGAGGTCGGCGGTAAGGGTCGACGCAACCTCCCCGAAAAACCCGATCCAACACCCCGGATCCCGTGTCCCGAAATCCCCGAAAATTCCTCCAACCGCCCCCATTCCAACTCCAAGGAAATCCCTTTTAGTAAAGTCCCGTACAGAACCCTATCCCGGTGATAACCGCATTTTCCTCCCTTTACAACACGGTAAATATATTTTCCAAGCCCTCCTCGACACCGGCGCAACCCATTCTTATGCAGGTCCCAAAATTGCTGAATTATTTAGACCCCATTTAACCCCTTCCCAAGCTGCATGATCCTAGCCAATAATATAAAAGAGAGAATCCTCGGAGAAGTCACCGTCGCGATCGAGGTCGATGACGAAATCCACAACCTCCCCCTCCGTGCAAGCGAGTCACTGGGGTATGAGGTAGTCCTAGGGATGGATTTGATTGACCGATTTGGAGTTACCATAGACGGAGATCTAAGGTCGTGGCGGACCCCGAATAGACCTCTTCACCCCTTTTACCCCGAATCCTCACCCAACTCCTTCCCTATGAACCCCGCTTGCGCCGGACTTTCCGAAGCAACATCCGAGGAAATCTCGGGAATTCAAACCCTTCTTGATTACCTCATTCCACCCCCATCATCCACGTTAGGAACCACTCCTCTTGTAACCCATTCCATTGATGTTCAAGGACACCCTCCAATTAAACAAGGTCCCCGTCATATGGTTCCCCGTGTTTTAGAAGCCGCCCAAAAAGGAGTGGATTCCATACTCCAAGCCGGTATAATTGAACCCCCCTCTAGTGCTTGGTGCAGCCGTCCCGTCCTCATTCCCAAACCTAATGGCTCTTATAGATTTTGTATCGATTACCGTGACGTTAATAAAGTCACTAAAAAAGATGCCTATCCCCTCCCGAGTATAGATCGTATTCTTGACAGCCTCAGAACTGCCCGTTACATTTCCAAGTTAGACCTTAGTCAAGCATACTTCCAAGTCCCCCTCGGCGCTCCAGTAAAGAAATTACCGCTTTTGCAGTCCCCGGTAGAGGCCTTTTCCAATTCACCCGCATGCCCTACGGCCTCACCAACCTTCCAACGTATCATGGACAAATTAATCACCCCCGATTGGGAACCCCATATTTTCGCGTATGTAGACGACGTAGTAATCGCGACCGATATATACGAGGAACATTTAGAATGGTTCGCGAAAGTCCTAACCCGTTTGAAAGAAGCCCACCTTGAAATCAACCGTGAAAAAAGTGAATTCTGTTGTTCCAAAGTCCGATACCTTGGTTTCCTGATAAATAAAGACGGCATGATAGCTGACCCCGAAAAAATAGAACCCATCCTTTCATACCCTCCTCCCACAACCCTTAAACAACTTCGACGTTTCCTTGGCATGGTAAAATGGTATTCCCGATTTTTAAAAGATATTTCCAAAGACCAAACTCTCCTTACCCGCCTCCTACAAAAAGATGTTGCTTGGGAATGGGGTCCCGAGCAAGAATTCGCCTTTGAAACTTTAAAAATTGCCCTCACCAAAACTCCCGTCTTGGCTCGTCCCGATTCCACCCTTCCCTTCTCCCTCCAAACCGACGCTAGCGATACGGCTATCGGGGCAGTTCTCGTACAAACCGTGGACGGTGAAGAGCACCCGATGGCCTACGCTAGCCGTTCCCTTACCCGCGCGGAGAGAAACTACTCCGTGACAGAAAGGGAGTGTCCGGCCGTCGTGTGGACGACCTAGAAATTCTACCCTACATTGAAGGGTCCGAAATCACCGTGGTGACGGACCACAATAGTCTCCGGTGACTTCACCACCTTAAGGACCCTGCAGGACGACTAGCCCGTTGGGCCTTGACCCTTCAAGGCCAACATATGAAAATCGTCCACCGAGGGAGAACCCACAACGTCGTGCCAGACGCTCTCTCCCGAATGTACGGCGACCCCATAGACGGCATGGCCGCCGTCGGTGATGACCCTGACCCGTGGTACTCCAATAAACTCCGTGATGTTAGTGATTTCCCCTACAAATATCCCGACTGGACAATTGAAGATAACAGATTGTATTACCACCGTCCTAATTCCCTCCTAGATCCCATCGTCCCCGACCTCGACGGTTGGAAATTAGTCCTTCCCCTTCCCTTACGCCCAAGAGACCTTTCTGACGTCCACGATCCTCCCCAATCCGGTCACCTTGGCATTGATAAGACCTATTACCGTCTGACGCAGGACTTCTACTGGCCTGGAATGTTCCAGGACGTAGTCCAATTTGTCAGACGGTGTCTTCAATGCCAACAAAGTAAAGTTTTGCAGCGGCAAAACAGATATCTCCTCGTTTCTCAAGACCTTTTCACAAAATATATAGATTTAAAACCCCTCCATAAAGCTTCCGCCAAACCAATTCTTTCCGCCTTTGAGTCCCTTGTCCTCCAACGATGGGGATACCCCAAATTCCTCCTTACAGACAATGGTACCGAATTTTGTAACAGAGACGTAACGAACAGACTGACGATGTACGGAATCAAACAAACGACAATTCCTCTCTACCACGCCGAAGCCAATCCCGTCGGAAGAGTTAATCGAACTCTCAAAACCATGATCACGACGTTTATTGGAGAAGACCACCGAAATTGTGATAGACACCTTCCTGAATTTTGTTTTGCTTATAATACCGCCATACATTCCTCTTCCCTCGTTTCTCCCGCGTTCCCCAATTTTGGTCGAAACCCCCGTCCCATCCAAAACCTCCGCCACGAAATTAAATCAGATTTTTTAATAATTCCCCGAAATCCCCAAGAATGATCCAACCGCATTTCCCGTTTAACCCTTTTATACGATATAGTCCACCGGAATTTAGAAAAAGCCTCCTACCGTCAAGCTTCCTATTATAATCGTGGGCGTCATGACGAACGTTACCAAATCGGTGACCTCATCATGAGACGCCAATGTTACGTCCCTAGTTATAACCCATTTTCGTCTTTCGCCATTCCAAAGAGGTCTTGCTCTGGAATCCGCGAAACATCAGCGTTTTCTCGCTTAGCAACGCTTGCGATACGAAATCAGGGAACTCGCGGAATGCGATGGCGAAAACCCTTTGCTTGCAGGTTTTCGCAAGTAAGGAGCGTGACCTACTCCCCTTTTGGGAGTATAAGTTATCGGCGCAACGCAGGTAGGCCAGTTCCGTGATAGCGTAAAGCAGAGACCAAAGTTCTGTTCGTTCGTGACTCGCAGTAGATCCGCGCCCAAGGCTTCTCGAAACCAGGAAGATCATCGACGACGTGCTCGGCCGACGGTTCAACACGAGTGTATCGCCGTAGTCTGAGATAGCAGACTCATAATTGGACCAAGTCCAGGAGTGCACCCGTGTGCTGTGCAGGACCACCACCAACCGCTTGTATCTCCAAGGTCGAGTCGTAGCCACGAGACCTCTAGAGTGAATGAACAGTAAGTGAATACGAGAACGAACGAGTGACGTACAACACCTGAAGTCAACGAAGGGTATGTAACAACAAAAGAGAATATATAATTATTGAAGACCCATACACGTATCAACAATTACTGAACGCCCCATCCTGCATCCTCTATTACCCACAAGGAAGGTCAAGGTACGCTTTAGCGTTTAAATCGGCAGAACCCAAGGATCATAGTAACAGAATAATAACCACCCGTAAGGTGGGACGTAACACCAACGAATTCTTTCCTCCGCCGCCCACAACTTTGCATCCAAACTAGCCCCTTTTCAGGCCCTTACACAATTTCTAAAGTCATTTCCCCTGTAGTATACGAATTAAAAGACTCCGTCGGAAATATCATTCCAAAAGTTCACATTAAAGACCTTAAACCCTTCAGACCTCCTCCAAATTTTGACGATTCAGTTTCCGATAACCCTTTTTCGAGTCAAGATACCAATGATATCTCCCAACCAGGGCCTTCTTCACAAACCCCTGACATTTTCACCCAACGACAACCACAACAACCACCTACGCAAATTCCCCCTTCCTCACCTATCCCCACTCCACCTCCTCGTCGAGGACGAGGGAGACCCCGAAAAATCCAAATAACCCATAATATCCCGCAAATAATACATACACCACCCACTCCTATTACACTCCCTCGTCGAGGGCGAGGGAGGCCCCGAAATGTGCAGATACTCCCAAATCCCACGCAAATCGTACCCTTCCAACCAGTTCCTTCCCCACCCCCTCGTCGAGGACGAGAACGACCCCGAAAATACCCCCTAAACCCTTCAGTAAACGTAATTAGAACTGACCAACCGTCCATACCTCCCCTCATGTCCTTGTATATTCCCCGGCCTAGGGAAACTCCCAACAAGTAATGAAAATTGAACAATTTGGCGCACAAACCCCCGAATAAGACCCATAAAGAAATTTTAAACCAAATTTGGCGCTCGATCCCCGAACAAAATCTATACAGAATAAAGAATTTAAACAAAAATTTGGCGCGGTTAAAGTGCCCAGAGATGCGATAACGATAAAATTTACCCCTCCAAACAGCCTAACCAAAGTAATTGCACCTATTCCCCTCCCCTTAACCCTCATAAAAATTCTAGACACAACAACCATCACAATACAAACGCAGGTAAAATTTTGTAATATTTCTCCACCCCCGTTTAGCTTCTCCCCTTTTTCTTTCATTTGGGTCGATACTAATTCATTTTCATTGCAGGTCCATCAATAGTAAATTATACTCCACAAACGGCAACAGGAGGGTCGCTCAGACCCGCGACCCCCCCTGAATGAGAGCGCAGCATGGAGGGATGAGTGACCGTGAATAGCCCGCCGATTATTGTATCTCTTTTCTCTCAATTTTTGTCGTTTGACTCCCTTTTGTTGTATTCCCCGTTTCTGGTCAAGGCGGGGGGTGTTGTAACGTGGTGACACCCGTGCCCCCCCTTTACAATCGCAGCGCTTTGCCCCACCCATGCGCCCACCTAACACTAACCCATAACCCTTCCCTCACCTCACCCCTTTCTCCCCGCCCACCGGTGTCGGGCCGATGGAGGCGACCAACAGACCATCGAGGATCACCCTCACCAGGAGCTGCGAGGCCGGCAGCAGATTCACCCCTCCAGCGAACAAGGAGCACCGAGGAGTTTTCCAGAAATCATGATGATGCGGCTCAAATTGACGCAAACGTCCACCCAGAGCCATCTGTCGCCGAGCCCGAAGACCTCAGCCCACCCGTCACAGCAGGAAGTCCGTCAGCCCCATCGACCCCGATCACCGGTGTATCGATAATCGATCAGTCCCGTGCCAGAAGAGGCCCCCTTCCAAACCCCATCCCCTCCCCAAAACATCCCGCGACGGTCTCGTCGTCGCAGCGGCCTTGTGCACTGAGCAAATATAGATAGCGATTTTTGGATAACGATTAGAGAATATAGAAAGCGTAGAGAGTACGATACAGCGAGTTACCGAGGAGGATCTGTAAGATTTGCGGAGTGTGTTGGTGCAAGTGTGGTGTGCATCACCGGTGAGCTACCCCAATTATTATAAAAATTGTATCGTCCGAGTATTGGCAATGGCTACTCCCTTCTCGTTTCGACCCCGAATACTACACGTAACGTAGAGACCCCGCGAGAACCCATCCCGACCCTGCACCTTCCTGTCCCCCGCTATTTCCTCCTCGCGTACTCCCCCGCGAATATGTGCGGACGAAAGTGCCCGAGACCCCTCCGTTGTGAATTCCCCAATACCCCCTTCTCCCCTTTTCTTGATTTCGATTGCCGCCCACATGGTTTGCTACGTTCTCTTGCAATGATCTAAATTGGCCAGATATGCTGAAAGCATTACTACTATCCGATAGTCGCCCCATTACTAAATTTGAAAACCTAACTTTTGCGGATCGACGAAAGTTGGTTCAGAGATACCCTGTATTTATTGCAAGACAATTTACGTTACGTGTAAACGTGTTAATGCAGTATTTAAGAAACACCGACTGCTTAGGTGGCGTTGTTATCGATTTTTGGCAAAGATTAGAATTTCAGAACAGGGGAAGTCCACATTTGCACATGCTTCTTTGATGTGCAAACGTACCTGATTTCCTTACCAACGAAAGTCGCAACGTTATTGAGAAAGTTGTATCTTGTTCATTGGAAGCAGAAAATCAAGATGAGGGACATAGTTCAAAAGGTCCAAATTCATAAACATTCTGCTACATGTTACAAAGCTCGTAATAATCGTTGTTGTCGTTTTGGATTCCCTAGACCGATAAGTGAAAGAACGATGTGCTTAGGTCCAGATTACACACTTGCGAATAATGGACGTTTCTGCGTATTTAAGAGAACAGGAAATGAAATTATGGTGAATAATTACAACCCAACTCTTTTAAAGCGTTGGAAAGCAAACATGGATATTCAACCATGCGGAAATGTTACAGCTGTCGCATATTATATTGCTAAATACGCAAGTAAATGCGAGCCGCAGGACACAGGAAATATTATTAAAGAAGCCATTTTACGAGCGAAACGCCGAAGCGGTACCGTCCGGGATCAACTATTTTCGGTATCTATGGCAATTCTGTCTCAACGTGTGGTTAGTGCTCCAGAATGTGTTTATCGGTTATGTCATTTGCCTCCGAAAATGAGCTCGCGAAAAGCTGTGTTTATAAATAGCTGTCGGCCTGAGCAGAGATATAGAATTTTGCGATTCGAAGAATATGAAACATCATTTTTCAATAACATATTCGATCGTTACGTAAAGAGACTAGACAATCTAGAGGATTTGAGCTTAGCTGAATTTGCTGTCCGATATGAAACAGTTTCCAGTGGTATGTGGACAGAAGAAGATGGAGACGCAGAACTTAGAAATGACGATGAAGAAATATCAAGGTTGAAATTTCTAAAATTAAAGGAAAATACCCGAATGCGAATAAGAAATAAACAAGCTGTACTTCGCCACCGATATTATAACCTGAACCGTGACAGAGAAGGATATTTCTATAACTTAATAGTGTGTCACATTCCATTTCGTAATGTAAGTACACTTATGTCCGAAAACGAATCTTCGGAACAATGGTTTCTTCGACGGCAACACGAGTTGAAACCTATGATGGGTATCGCAACCGTCGAACAATTTACTCACGCAGAGCAAATTATTGAAGCGGCGCTAGCCCAGGCTGCTGCTTTAAATGTACACGAAGAAGAAACCAATGAACATTTAAGAGATCTAGTCAGAATTCATGCTGACGAAACAGTATATTATGATCAAGGTGATTTATATGAAGATCAACAGCAAGAAGAAACACGTGCAATGCCCGAAGACGTATTCCTTAATAGTATTCAATGTCTTAATATTCAACAGAAAGACTTATTGAAATCAGTTTCCGCAGTAATTGAGAAAGATAATAAAGAAAATGATCATGAAAATAGGGAACAAATGTTGCTTTTTATTACCGGAGGAGCTGGTAGCGGTAAGTCGATTATTTTAAAATAACTTGTTGAACATGTTAAATGCCGCTATAATCCTACAGTTGATACGATGATAAAACCATCTTTCATTGAAGTAGCTTCTTTGACTGGCGTGGCCGCCCGTCAAATATTCGGGAAAACTCTGCATTCCATGTTCTCCTTGCCTATTGAAAAAGGTACTGCAATGACGTATCGGCGACTGACAGGACAAAGACTCGAACAGGAGAGACGAAAGTGGCGTCATACAAGGTGGTTGATTATTGACGTGATATCAATGGTATCTTATGAGAATTTGCGAATAATTCATTTAAGATTGCAAGAATTCAAAAGCAATGATAAACTATTTGGCGGCGTAAATGTACTTATCTTCGGCGATATCATGCAGTTGCCCCCAGTAAAAGGACACTGGTGTTTTGAACAGCCACATTGGTGTACTGCAGATATTAATTTATGGCACCAATTTTCATTCTGCGAACTCACCATTAATATGCGACAAAGAGATGACGTTAAGTTTATCGACTTACTGAATAACCTTCGGTTTGGAGAAGTGAGAACCTCTCAACTACAAATACTATGCGAACGAAGAAGAGTTCCCCTAACCGGAGAGTTCGAGGATGGTGCAGCAGTAAGAGTATTCCCAACGATAAAATTAGTGGATGAATATAACACAACAATGACAGATGAATTAGCAAAATCACGTCGAATGTACGTCATTGATTCAATAGATGAGTCCCGTGAGGCAGCTACATATGGAAAAAGGCCACCAGAAAATGTCATACCTGTAAATGTAAATAATTGTGGCGGACTGTTACATACAATAACATTAACTGAGGGATCTCGAGTTATGCTGCGACGAAACCTATCAATTTCTGATGGTTTGATAAACGGCGCAATGGGAATAGTAAAGAAATTTACATGGCCGGCACTTCGAAGTGATCAACTAGAACAGGGAGAATTGCCGGATTCAGTACTTATAAAATTTGACGACGAATCCATTGGAAATAGATTCAAAGATATCGATGGTAACATTCCAATATCTCCAGTTTCAGCAACGTTTCAAGCGACAAAACGATTTGGAGACGTCGAGCGCAGAATGTTATCACTTATTCTAAGTTGGGCAGTAACGGTGCACAAATTACAAGGGACTACATTGAACAAAGCTGTAATTGATCTTGGCAAAAAGAATTTTGCAAAAGGCCAAATTTACGTTGCACTTAGTCGTGTTTAAAGTATAGATGGTCTAGTTTTATCTGATTTAGCACCAAACAAAGTCCTTGTTAAACATCATGACGAGAGAGAAATGCAAAGATTACGACAGTTGCTTTTGCAAAGAAACAGTCCAAATCAGCTTCCAGCGCCTGATATGTGAAGAAACAAGCCAAGCCTTTTTTTTATTTGTTTTATTATTAGCGACCAATTAGTAAAGAAACTGACGAAGTTTACTTACAGGGACAAGTTTGAAAAATCGCGCACGCTACATTCCTTGCAGAATAACCCTAAAGAATAGGTATTTTTGCAATAACGATAGTTATTACCAATAAGAAGTTACATACATTTTTGTAAATGAAATTATGGTGGAAAGATGTACGAGATGTGAAAAGTTTCATCGCAATCGGTGTATTCCTTATAGAGTAGCGGTATAGAATCGGATTTTGCAATAACAATAGTTATTATTATATGTATATGCATACTGGATTTCGGTCGACGAGATATGTGTATAGAAACAGTAGAGAATCGGCGACTGCATGCTGACTCATACACCAGTAGAGACACGTAGGCATACGTAGAATTCAATGTAGTAGTAACAATAGTTTTTCACGAATATCTCGGAAACTAAAACTTTCCGTTAATTATGCATAATGAAAAAGTTGTTCAGAATCATGTCCCCGACAACATATTAAAAGGTCATTTGTTACGTTGCGCGTGCGACGGCGCAACGTAAAAAGGAAAAAGAGAAAAATATATATATATAGGAAAAATGCTGTTTCAATTAGATGGTTGAAATGCAATTCCCTATTCTTTCTCCCCTATTATGATGCGATGGTTGGTATCGCTGCCACCAGTCTTGAGCGGGTTAACGCTCTCGACAATTAAAAGACGAAAGACAAAGTTATTAAGATGTTAGAATTTGAATTTAGCTTATTAGTCCTTCGTTGGGTTCGTTCAACGCTTTAGGTCCCGTACGGGTCCCTCCTTGAATCTGTATGTGATGGTAGGCGTGTATAACTGAAAAGTGTTAGGTGTGTTTGAAATAAATTTTGAAACTGTTTAAGTAAATGAAACTGGTTTAATTTGGAGTAAAGTCAAGTGAATAACAAAATACAAAAATGCCAAAAATTGAGATCTGAATAACTTTGAAGATTCGTTAATATTGAAAATACCAGTTCATGCAAAAATCGTAACAAAGGTAAAGATGCTTAATATAAAATAACAAAAATATACTATTATGCCAACGCTCTAATATCACAGTTGAAACTCTCTGAATAATATAGCGGTCGCGGGAGACGATTATTACTATTTCGTTTCTCTTTCGATTTTACGTGAAATTGGCAGTTTTCGCCCGTGAGCGTGCACCCCAGCCTGAGGTACTCTCGTAATCCTCGAAAGGGCTGGACTAAGGTGCCCCTTTTTAACAAAATTGGAAAACGAAATCGTTATCATCGGAAAGTAAATAGATTTTTTAATTAATACCTCGTTTGATGGAACGATCTGACCGGAGATACTCTCGTAACCCTGAACGGGCTGGACCGGATCGCCCGTTTTGCCAATAGATAAACGTCATGTTCGAAAAATGTAATAAGATCGACTTACCGAAACGCTGTTTAATAAATTACAAGATAAAATGTTCAAATTTCGCTTGTAGTACGCTGTGTGATTTCGCTTGTTGATCTGGAACACCAAAGAACGGTAAGATGCACTTGTCGCGGCGGAAAACGAATTATCGGACGAGTACGTCGACGAGAGACAAACGAATAACGAATCGAAGAAAAATATATATATTTACGCGAATTGAAATTAATACGGAAATTTATGCGAGCAAACGATTTAAAATCGGAAAGAAAAGATAGAAAATTGGGTAGAGAGAAGATTTTACGTGCGCGTCTGTGAGTCCTTGTTAAGAAACGGACGAATTCAACTACCACGGTACTCTGTCTCGCTACGCGGAGGTCTTTACCGCAGAGGAAAACTATCACGATTTCCGAACAACTCTGTCTCTCGGACACACGGGCTCCCGATCACGTACCTAACGATTGATCGATCAAGAGTGAGGAATTTTTCGCGAGATCGACGGTCGAAGGGCCCGTCGCGCGATCATCGTCCTTGGAGGGGACGGTTTGACGAATCGTGGTACGTTTTCGGTAGTGTCGCGTGACCGGTGATTGGCTAAGACGCGCGAGCTAGACGAAGATCTTTCATCCCCTTTCTTTGGTGTTCCTTTTTCTTTCTACTTCGTCGCCATGATAGTTTCAACGGTTTTCAGAAACTACGCAGTATTTCCTTTATATGTACGATTATTAAATGATTGACTATTAAATACTATTAATTTGATTGAAATGTAGAATGGAATTTGAGATTAAAATATATAGTTTAATAGATGAAACCGTCATTCGTATATTCTCCCTTAACAGGATCAAAATTATTTGCTTTCCTGATTTGCAACGAAGATGATTATTTTTAACAGTTTTAAAAGCGGACGATGCGCTTACGGTGGTTGTAATGCCGTGGCAATATGCATTTATCAAACAATTTATCGCATATTTGTTTCGATGAATTCGGCATTTCGCTATCTATGAATTTAAACAATTTCAATCTGGCGAACACTCCTTCGAGAACGTTCCTTTGTTCAAAATTTGCCGTTGTCGCTAGGCAGTACTTAGAATTTTCGATACAATAGTGTTTATTGCTTCGAACGACCCTTGATTTTCGAACGGTCCGTCGAACATTCGCGACGTTTGACGTTATAAGGGTTCTCATTCCTTAGTTTCATCGTTTAAATACATATTCATCCATCCACTCTTTCACACTATCATTCCGATCAGGTAATAATGATCCTGGTTGGACCGGCTGACGCTTTGTGCAGTAGAGAGAGAGAAAGAGTTTTCTTAACAAAGAAGTTATTACGGTTTTCCTGTTTTTACGCAGTTAGCAAGGGAAATTCCCGAAATGCGAAGCACTGGCTAACTGTGTAGCGCTGGTGTTATGCTACGGTCTCTCTCTCTCTTTCGAGCTAAACCCGAGTTTTTGTGCGCTATATGATATTAACCTGTATTGTGTTACTATGGTTGGCGACGATAGTTTCAAGGAGGGTCACGTAAACTATTGTAAAGAAGGAAATAGAAACGACCTTACCTCGTGTACCTCGCATGAGAAATCCTCTGAACCCCGAAGGGCTTGACAAGATACACGATTCCAGGGATAGAGCAGAATAAAGAAGAGAAAGCGATAGAAGAAGTCAAAAATAGAAAAGAATTAAACTCAAACTCTTCCTTGTACACCCCTGCATGAGAAATCCTTGTAACCTCGAAAGGCTTGACAAGAATGTACAAGGTCGAGGAGGAATGAAAAGATTGGCGGAAAAGTGAAACACCCACCTCACGACCCTTACATGAGATACTCTCGTAACCCAAAAGGGCTTGATAAGGGACGCAAGGCGGATAAGTTTCGAATTTTCCGCCGGGGCGTAACACATTGAAATCGTCCAATCTTGACATTAAAAACTTCCTGTATTTTGCAATAACAATGAAAAAATGAAAAATTTTTTTTCAATGGGACCAACCGGAAGATACCCTACAAGATGTAAAAGGTTTCGTTCCGATTGGTACATCCATCTCGGAGTAATCTGTGAACACACAAAAAAAAATATATACATACTGATCGAATTGAGTAACCTCCTCCTTTTCGAAGTCGGTTAAATAGAACAAACGGACACGGAAAATAGAAATAAAAGGATTAAAGAAATCAAAGAGGAAGAGCGTGAAACTACAAAACGAAATTGGCAGAAGGGGTGGAACAATATCAATAAAGGAAGGTGGACAAAATAAAAAAAAATGGAAAACAGTCATGGGGACTGTCGACAGAAGTGAAAACTTAAAACTATGAAATAACAGTGGCTTTTTTTGAATTTTCAAATTAATTGTAGTATCAAAAATTAAAACTTCATAATTTGTAAATTAAGATCATTAACATTAGTCTGGTTCTCGCATCTATCGGCACTACGAGCAACAATTATATACATTTTTTTTCTAAAATGTATACGGTAGGCTTATGGTAACTGAAATAAGAAACAAAAATGTTTGATTGAAATTTATATAAATCTCGTGTAAATTTTGAACAATTTTTTCCTATACATCTAACCGCCGCTGAACCTTAGTTTTTGAGATATTTTCGAAAAACTGCCGAAACTAATGCATTGAATTCTGCCTGTTCGTGTGCGTCCGTGTTACATCTTACGCATTAGTGTGTGATCGTCGCTTTTCTATTGTTTCTGCAGGCAACAGCATGACGACTGATGATCAACATATACCTTGTGTACTTTTTTTTTTTGTTTGACAGAGAGGAAATACATTTACGTACGCAGACCACCTCCTGGTTAAGGAGTAGGCCCGGGCAGTGTGGGACTCACGAGGTGCTTACCAACCGAATTCTAAAAAAAAGCGAATTCTGGTTTGGATCGTTACAGCACCCCACAATACTGTTACGTCCCTAGTTATAACCCATTTTCGTCTTTCGCCATTCCAAAGAGGTTTTGCTCTGGAATCCGCGAACTATCAGCGTTTTCTCGCTTAACAACGCTTGCGATACGAAATCAGGGAACTCGCGGAATGCGATGGCGAAAACCCTTTGCTTGCAGGTTTTCGCAAGCAAGGAGCGTGACCTACTCCTCTTTTGGGAGTATAAGTTATCGGCGCAACGCAGGTACGCCAGTTCCGTGATAGCGTAAAGCAAAGACCGAAGTTCTGTCCGTTCGCGACCCGCAGTAAATCCGCCTGCAAGGCTACTCGAAACCAGGAAGATCATCAACGACGTGCTCGGCCGACGGTTCAACACGAGTGTATCGCCGTGGTCTGAGATAACAGACCCATAATTGGACCAAGTCCAGGAGTGCACCCGTGTGCTGTGCAGGACCATCACCAACCGCTTGCATCTCCAAGGTCGAGTCGTAGCCACGTGCCGCGAGACTAGTGTATCGTCCGAACCGCGAAGCAAGTGTAAAACGAGACCTCTAGTGTGAATGAACATTGAGCGAATACGAGAACGAACGAGTGACGCACAACACCTGAAGTCAGCAAAGGGTATGTAACCACAGAAAGAGAATATATAATTATTGAAGACCCATATACGTGTATAAACAATTACTAAACGCTCCATCCTGCATCCTACATTACCCGCAAGGAAGGTCAAGGTACGCTTTAGCGTTTAAATCGGCAGAACCAAAAGAACGTAGTAACAGGAAGATAACCACCTGTAAGGTGGAACGTAACAATACCCACTAAAACCTCTCTCCTCACCGGCCACCGACACCTCCAGCAAACTCAGGGACCCATATCAGAGAATGTCGGTGTAAGCCACGACGATGCTTCCCTCTTGCCCCAACGGTCCCAGATGGTCTAAAGGCGTTCAGCCATCTGCGAAGGTTGTGCATCCACATCGCCGCACCTCCGCTTTAACGGTAGGCTTTTTTCAAAAACCGACGGCGCTTCGTCTCATTTAGCCACATACCGATCTTGAATAACCCGAAGATCATCCTCGAGAGGTTGTGCATCCACGCCGCCGGACCTCAGAGAGGACTTTTATCCGACTTGTTTAGTCAAGCTTGTTCTTCGGGACGTGAGGACTACATTGCAGCCTACTTTTAATTATTGCTGAGTGCTGCAGGAACTGTGCTTTATCCTTGCAGAATCCGTTTCTAACGCTGCGGCCTGTAGATGAGCGCCGATTTCCTGAAAGTAAGACGTACGCTACCGAGTTTTAGGGGAGCCACCTCTGACTACGAGCGAATATGTGAACGCGAGATAGAAGTTCCGAAATTGTTGGCTCAGAGAAGAGAAAACCTATGCAGCAAGTGGGATAGATAGATCTATACTCCCACGATGATGTAGGAGTACCACGCTCAGAATGGCACGGGAAGCGTGTGTGCGAGAGAGAAAGGGAAATTTGTTTTGGTCGTTTCAAGTTTCGGGCTAGCCTGGAAGATTCTGCACACCAGCAGCGCATCCGCACTTTTGGGCAATCTCAGCCCTCGGTGCACAGATATTAAGCCAGGAACGGTGCGGGAAGCACATACGCGAAAGGATAGATGCGTTTGAGACACAAGTTAGACTCGCCAAGCAGGGCGATTGAGAATTATGAATTAAAATTAAAATTGAAGATTAGGGGTGGAAAATTAGGTCCGAAAATTGAAGTTTCGGCTTTGGCGTCTGACAATTTGTATGGTAAATCTTGGAATTGGATTGAGTCCAAAGATCAAGTTGCAATTAAAGTTGTTGAATTAAATTAGAATTACTTTTTTGAATTAAATCATTTAGTATCTTAATTTTTGGGGGTTAGTAAAAGGTGAGTCGTCCGTAAACCATATTGAGGGTCGAAGTATTTACAATTCAAAATTGAGAATTGGAAGACCGTAATTTAATACTTGATTATCGGGGTCGAGCTTCCAAATTTAAGAATTAATAAATTAACTAACAATCACACGTGAGGAAGGAATTAGGGGTCTGAATTGAACAAAGTCTCCCTTCGCGGGATCGTGATCGGGTTTCTGTGGCGGGTCCGAGAGAGGGTGTCAGAAGGGGTAATAGGCAGGCAGATAGAAGACTTGCCTATCGCCAGGGGCGCGTGCGCGGAACCTCTTTAGTCGCCTCTTACGACAAGCCGTCAGAGGAAAAGAAAAAAAGAAGGCAGACAAACACCTATATAATTGAATTAAATAAATAGATCAATTAAACTAAACTGATTCCAAGCTGATGTCTTCCGTGCCGGATGTCTGTCGGGTTGGCTGATTAAGGGGTTATATACAGTTGCGAGGCCCAAAAAATGCCGCATTTTGTAATTTTTTTTGGAAAAGCATATGAATATATTTGTTTCATCTTTTCGCACATTATAGTACAACTCTTGAAGAGTCCTCAGGAATTTTTTCAAGTAAAAATATGCTGTTTACAGCGAAATATTGTAATATTCACGAGGCGCCTTGAAAAAAACATCATTTGCGGTGACCACTTTTTCTCGTTCCCAGGTTGTCTGAAACAAACAGGCAAAATAGTGTCGTCACTATATACTACATTCCAGTACGTGATCGAAGGATTTTGAAAAAATTTGATTTTTGACAAAATCGATTTTTTCAACTTTGCTAACTGTATATAACCCCTTAAGGCGCCCCGTCTTGATTCCATCGCAGGCCCGCGATATCGTATGGTGCTTTATAGTAACGTCCGCTCGTGCATACTGGCTATCTCTTTCCCGCATCTTCTGTCCCTGTCCCACTCCCTCCAGTCCTGCCGGTGCCTGCCTGCCTATTGCTGTCCTGTCCCTCCATGACAGCGGCCGGCTTAGGGGTCGCATCCCCCCTTTTTTCTTTTTCCTTCTTTCTTCTTTCTTCACATTTCCTCTCTCTCATTCTCTTCATCTTCCTTCTGAGTTCTAGCCGTTCGTTCCATGGCCATCTTGCCCTCGTCCTTTTTTCCCGTTCTAGGTCACTGAGTTTGTAGCTGAGGCCGCCATTTTGAATATGAGGAAGGCGTCCCTTTCGCTGCCACGGAACCAACACCTGCCCGATTCACAAATTGTAATCCTATTTCTGTCCTACTTGCATTAAATGCAAGTCTAATTAATCTGCTTTATTTCTTGGGCCCCGGCACCGCCCATTATGTAATAATAAACTATCGGAAGCCGTAGATATGGACGCACAACACACAGAGGCACTGCACAACACGCCGATGGCTATCGCTGATTAATTACGCGAAACAACCCGATGCCTGCACTTAATCTGTACACGTGACAGCTATTAACCGTGAAATCGCAACAATTCCGACAAAAAACGCATGCAAAACACGTAAAAAACGAATACATTTGCGGAGCGCACACGCAGCACGTCCGTTCATTTCGAAGGCCCGCTCGAATCCTATACCATGTGTACTTCTGCACTTCAACGTGTCGTAACTAGATAATACAAAATGAAATTATACGAATATTTAAACATTTTTTATTTCGAATGGTGTGTGCTGGCTGCTTGACGGCAACCGGGAATTTAATATAGCCTAACCTGACCTAATCTAATCTACCTAATCAGTGAATTAAGTTAGATTGGACTGAAGCGATATTCTGGTCGCCTTACGGCGACCAGACGCACATGGTGCGATTTGAAATCATTAAACCATTCGCTGCCAAGACGAGTATACTCGTCCTTGGCAGGGTGTCATGCATTGCCAACGGCGAGTATACTCGTCTTTGGTATTATGCTTGTGTAACGACCCAGAGTGAGTACGTCACTGCACCGACTTGTAGGGAGAGCGGTTCCCTTAGAAGGCGACTCGTATTCTATGTATTAGGGATTATAGGTTCGTGTGGTGTGCGGTTAAGGAGTAAAATCCAAACACTAATGTGCTAGAACTAATTGTAACTTGTTTATTCAATTCAAGGTAAGTGAATATTAATTTAATATAAAGTAGTTCTGAATGTAATATGAAATAAAATCGCTAGTGTGACAATAAGTACGGCTAGAAACAGGAATACAGTAAGACATTATAATTTATTCTAGATTGGGAATACAGTGAGAAATATATGATTAGTAATAGAAACTAGTAATTAGTAGTAAATTATAATAATTAACGCTAACGCGAACGTGGCTTAGTCTTCTACCACAGTCAATACTCTGTTTAATTTTACCAATTACTTTAGAAACTAATTCCCAAAGGTTTGTGAAACACTTTTGGATGCGAGCGGACTTTTCCTACGGGTCGCAATCGGTTTCTGGACTAGCCAGAGCTGTGTCAGATGCAGGCCGTCTCAAGGAGCTTGGCTCCTCGCTAGCTCTTTACACTTGAATGTTGGCTTAGCTTAACACCTGTTTAACACGTTGCGTACCGTGAGTAGGAAGTCTACTGATCCGTAGTACTGCACGCCACCAATGGAAGAGAAGGAATAAAGCTACCTCTCGCGCTCTATTGCTGCCTAAACAGCTCAGCGCAAGCTTTCCTCTACTTATCAAAGTATTGGTTGCTTCTCACCGTGGTCAGAGAAGATCTGCCTTGAAACCGTGTGGAACGCCTCTATTTATACTCAGATTTTGCTGACTCGGCGCTTTTTTTCCACATAAAGTTTCTTGGGGTAGCTGGGATTTCCACATCACGTGACGGTCCAGCATCCCCGCCCTAGAACTTCACCCCACCGCGTGTTCATTCGGGTTGCGCTGGCGTATACGCGGTCAGACGTCGATAATTTATCGATAATCTGTTTTACCGTCTGACTTATCGACCATACGTTTATCGACGAATTTAGCAAACTCGGTTATCGACAAAAATGAAAACTATTTATTACAAAATTATTATACATTAGAAATTAAATAAAACATTTTGTACGAAATATATATAAAAAAATTAATTACAACAAATAAAATGAAATGAAAAAAAAGGTGTTGTGTTTTCTCAGGTCGTTACACTTGTAAATGATTATGTATGATAATATATGTGCTCTTACCAAGAAATAACAGAGTTTTGGTAAACAATAACACTCAAAGTATAAATGGCAATGGGAATGACTTCATATAATTTAGGCTTGGCAGCGAATGGGTTAAAATTAGTTAAATTTAATTTTTATTCCCACCCGTTATATATGAATATACAGTGTGTCCCGCGTAACTGGAAACACTCCATTATTTCTTAAACTATTCAAGATACAAGAAATTGCTGTAGTGGTCATTGCACGATAAGAGGGAGCAACATTTTGACGTAGACGAATTTTTTTGCATTATTATTTTCAAAAATATAATGGCAAAGTTTGGTTTTTTAAACGGAACTATATATTTTTCTTTCGATCATTTGATAGTGTGTTTGAAGTGGAATTCATTAAGCTTGCATGTATACACCTGATTTTCATTTGTTTCCGAGATATTGCACTAACAAATTTGGAGATTTTTCACGGGAAAAATTCACTTCAGTGGGAAATATTAGCAGGGATCCTGTTCGCGCGTGAAGTTTGGGCCTGCAGTCCCGCTGGCCGCTTGTGGTATTCATTTCAAACGGTATTGCTTCACACGTGGCACTTCACGTGCGAATAGGACCCCTGCTGATATTTTCCACTGAAGTGAATTTTTCCCGTGAAAAATCTCCAAATTTGTTAGCGCAATATCTCGAAAACAAATGAAAATCAAGTGTATACATGCAAGCTTCATGAATTCGACTTCAAACACAATATCAAATGATCGAAAGAAAAATATATAGTTCCATTTTAAAAACCAAACTTTGCCATTATATTTTTGAAAATAATAATGCAAAAAAAATTCGTCTACGTCAAAATGTTGCTCCCTCTTATCATGCAATGACCACTAAAGCAATTCCTTGTATCTTTAATAGTTTAAGAAATAATTGAGTGTTTCCAGTTACGCGGGACACACTGTATATGTTGGTGTTGCTCACAGTGCTGCTGCCTGCAAAAACAATTGAAAAGCGGCGATCGTACACTGACGCGTAAGAAGTACCCGGACGCACACGAACAGGCAGGATTCAATGTATTAGTTTCGACAGTTTTTCGAAAATATCTCGATATACGTTAGGAAAAAGTTGTTCAACATGTTGATTTCTACAACATTTTTAAAAATCATCGAAATCGGAGTTACTGTTCGTAATCTAAATAATTACCGGTTAAATATTAAAAAACTAAAAAATAAATAATATCAAATTTTTAAACACAAATATTGATACTTTCCACGTAGTCAATTTAACTTTACTTGTATAGATATACACAGCACTAATGTTGCACAACACGTTACCCTTATAGCTCGTGCGCCAGTCTGGTACCAGAGCGGTAGATCGCCATTTCGAGCATGTCGGTGACGCGGGACCCATAAGATTTTCCCCTACCGAAAATCGCTCAACGCGCCTAAAGAAGTTTTCACTTCAACAAAAAAAGGGCACAATCCTAACATGCTAGTATATAATCCTATCATGCTAGGGCACAATCCTTACATGCTAGGTTAGGGTTACGGTTACGGCACCACCATCGCTTCTCGGCCTATGGCTAAGATCAAAGCGCTTTATCTGTTCTTCTCAGCTTAATATCTGATATACTCCCCATTGGGGAGTCAGAATATTAATCTCATTTTTGAAAAGGGTCAGAATTCGGAGCTTGCTCCGACTCCGACACGGGTCGCACCTGTATTGCATTACCGCCGGACGCGGCCCACATTTGCTAATAAACATATTCTCGTTTCTTTCTTCTTCTATCTTATAATATTCTGATTCCTCTTTTCTACTCTCTAGTCTTTTCTGTATTTTTATTTTTATCCGCGATCGCGTTTTGGCTTCTCCAACGGCGGTGCGACTCGCTCAGCACAGCGGCGACTGCACTGCGCGGTAAGTGGAGCTTGGGAGTCTGATGGTGGTTTTTCGTAGTGTTGCGTTACTGTAGAGTGGTGCCACCTGAAGCAGGCAAAGCGCTGTCGACTCCAGGCGGACTGTTTCGATACATCGAAACCCCTTCGCGCCGTATCCGATTCCGGTGCGGCTTTGCTCGCGTTTGTTTTGTTTTGATTCTGTAGTTAGCTGTTATCCGTGAGAACGCTGGTCGTTTAAACCGATAACAGCTGTTTGTCCCACTAACCGACCTGCCGAAATCCACTTTTTGCTGTAGTTTTTGTGCTCCCGGATAGGCTAAATATAGACATTTAGACCGTTACGGGTAGACTTTATTCCATTATTCTAGCTATATAGCTAGAAATTTTTCTATTTGCAGTAGATTAATTATTCTTTTTCCGATAAATTATCGACGTACACGAGTCCCTTTACAACTCGTGTAACTCGATATTAACAGTTCAGTCCCCTGTCTGCGGTAATTTACAGATTTAATTTGCAAATTATCGCGTAGAGCGACTCGCACGGCCGTCCTCGTTTCGTCCGGGTTTGCTTCTTATCCGACTTCGAAAAGGAGGAGGATACTCAATTCGATCAGTATATTTTTTTTATATTTTTTTTTATTATTTTTTTTTCCTGGATTTGTTCACCGATTATTCCGAGAAGGATGGACCAATCGGAATGAAACTTCTTGCATCTTGTACCGTACAACTCCACATTGGTCGCGTAAAAAAAATATTTTGCATTTTTTTAATCCTAACGACTTTTTTTTCTATATGTATGTTCGCCGATTACTCTGAGACGGATGGACCAATCGGAACGAAACCTTTTGCTTCTGGTGGAGTATGTCTCGCGATTGGTCCCGTTGAAAAAACATTTTGCAATTTTTCATTCCTAACGACATTTTTTTCTAAATGTATGTTCGCCAATTATTCCGAGACGGATGAAATAATCGGAACGAAACCTTTTGGATCTTCTAAAGTATGTGTCCCGATTGGTCCCGTTAAAAAGCATTTTATATTTTTTCATTCCGAACGCTTTTTATTGCAGAAAAACCTACTGTTTCATGTACGTGAGCCGTACGTTCGCCGATTATTCCGAGAAGGATGGACCAATCGGAATGAAACTTCTTGCATCTTGTAGAGTATATCTCCCAATTGGTCCCGTCAGAAAGGCATTTTGCATTTTTTCATTGCTAACGATTTTTTTGCAAGAACGTAATGCTTGATTTATATTTTTCACCGATTACCGCGAGATGTTTTGTAGAGTATATCTTCCAATTGGTCCTGCAAAAAAATTTTTGTATTTTTTCATTCCTAACGACCTTTATCGCAAAATACGTAATACTTCATTTACATCTTCCGGCGTCTATGCTGCAGGGAATGTACCGATAGCGATGAAACCTTTCACATTTAGTAGGAGGTATATCTGCGATGATTCCACTTGCAAAAATTTATGAAATTTGTTGTTTATTAACAACTTAAGTTCGGTCAATTTTTTTTCGGTTTATGGTTATTAGCTAAGCAACAGAAATCTGAAATCACCTTACACTATCCTACAAATACTACTGGTTCCACAAAAAAGTGTGAAATAAAATAATTTTTAACAAAAAAAACATCCGACTTCGAAATGCACTAAAAAGCGTAAAATAATTTCTATTTCATTTATACCAATATTCCATAGCTATTAATAATATCTACTTAATCGTTAAATAGAATACCAAATACATT
This sequence comes from Osmia bicornis bicornis, assembly GCF_907164935.1. NCBI lineage: Eukaryota > Metazoa > Arthropoda > Insecta > Hymenoptera > Megachilidae > Osmia > Osmia bicornis. The sequence goes on along the minus strand of NW_025791146.1, from coordinate 435,023 downwards.
TCAAAGTTTTCGGAGGCGGCGCAAAATTAAAAATATCCGACCAAACGATGCTGCCAATAACGATTTGATTGCGGTATGGCAAACTTGGTAATTAATAAGTCGTAAGAGAAAAATTATAGGTCCGGCTGAAAACATTTGTAATTGTAACGATTATATGAGAAATTGGCAGCACTCCTGATGTACATGCACTATACTGCAGTTCACAAGAGATCATACTTAACTCGCGCCGCTCACTAGGTCTAGAGAGATTTATAATAACGTGTGTTATTCCCCTCTACAGCTTGCTTCTTATTATTCTTTGCGAACATGTAAATGGTGGGCGGAAATATATGACGTACGATAACTGATAACCGGTGATGATATTGTAAAGTATCGCGATACAATGAAATTTCTATTATTTGTCGCAGAAAAATGATGTGAACGCATAGTAAGAAGCACGCTGTAAAGGGGAATCTCACGCACTATTAAAAATCTCCCTAGACTTCAGTAGGTCACTAGCTGCGCGAGTTAAGTGCGGTCACTCTTGAACTGCAATATAGTTAATTCGCAATGGGTTTGTTGATTCCCGTTGAATATTGTTTACTTGAAACTATCAAATGGGTGATTTATCATAGGTTGCCGACACCTGAACTAGGATCTTCCTAGTAGAGGAAAAGTTTTTAATTTTGCGCCGCCTCCGAAAACTTTGAAATGTATTTGGTATCCTATTTAACGATTAAGTAGATATTATTAATAGCTGTGGAATATTGGTATACATGAAATAGAAATTATTTTACGCTTTTTAGTGCATTTCGAAGTCGGATTTTTTTTTTGTTAAAAATTATTTTATTTCACACTCTTTTATTCTTTGATCTCTAATCTAGTCACTAGATTAAGGTTTTTATTTTATTTTATTTTATTTTCTTGATTTATTTATTTTACTTTTATTTTTATTTATTTTCGTCTATTTATTTCCTTTGCTTTTTTATTTCCGCGACATATATACCATAGGTATATATACCTGTTTTTATTTTCTTGATTTTATTTTCTTTTATTTTACTTTATTTATCTTTTTAGTTTTAAGTTTTAAGTATTGACTGGGGAGTCCCTACACTTTTTCTTTTTTAATTAATGGACTGTTACTGTATTTTATATATTTATTTATTTATTCTATTATTTATATCAATATGAGTATTACGACGAGCCCTCAGCCGAGCTGCACTGCCAGGGGAAACGATGTGATAATAACGTTCCCTTTTCCCGAGACATAGGGGTGCCGTCAAACTGGATCCGGTCGGCCGTGTACGAGCGGCACGAGGACCTCGGGAAAGATTTGCGCATCCACCACCCTGGCGCAAACAGGAAGTGGGTCTGCGGGGTGTGTTCCTTCACGGACAACAGTGTCTATGCACTGAAGAAAGTGAGGAAACACCACGCAGACTCACATAAAGGTAGTGCAGAGCCTCGCGCCGCTGGGGCGCGGCCGCCGGTCAGCACGAGTAGTAATAGTAGTAGTAGCAGGGACGGCGGCAGTGCACCCCCGGCTGAGGGTGAACCAGCCGAGAAGCGATCCTCACTAGACGCGGCACCAGCCGAGACGACTCAGAGGCCCTCTCCGTCACCGTTGGAAGCGGCAAGGACCACCACGCGTGGGGGCGCGCTTACGCGCGCCGCTAAATATACCTCAGCCAACTCCCGGACCACCGTGGCTGCTAAAACCAGAACCGCACCGAAGAAGAAGCCAGTAATCAGCTCATCGGTGACGGGGAGAAACTTACTGACGAGCTGGGCCGTGAAATCGACAGCGACAAGGAAAAGCGGGACGCCGCACAGTGGGCCGGATTGGAGAAGTATGGGACATTTGTATATAACTCTTGGACTACAAAAGATATCGGAATGAAATCTGATTTAAAAAATGTTAAAATATAATCCGTATTAAATGAAATACAATGTAAATGGTACGTTTTATGTTTAGCAGTTATTTTTTTAATTTCTTAGATTGAATGGTATTAAACAAATTTGAAAAACTGTTTATTTCATATTTTATCAATATCTAATATTATATGTATATTATACATATATATATGTGTGTGTGTGTATGTATATATATCATTAAATATAAGAAAATAACTTATTAAAAAGTGTAAAAATATTATAATAATTATATGGGGTTACTTACATGGTGATTGATAAATGATAAACGCTTTACTCGTTTATAAGTTCTTTAGCTTCAGGATCTAGTATTTCATGGTTCTTGTTGGAAGATTTTAGTCTTATTGTTGACATATATGGATCTGATGTTAAAAGTAGCCTATAGAATGTATCTTCATTAGTAGCGGTTCTTGAGATTTTTCTGCTATTTTTTGTTCTATATTTTTTGAAATCCTTGTGCCTCGTCTCTTGTGCCTCTTCTGAAAGTTGGCCGATAGGAAGTAGAGCATGTTGTATTATATCTGCCCCATGTATCAGGAGTTTATGGACGGATGCTGGCATATAATACCATCCGTAATTTTTTATAAAATGTTTCGCAGTGTCCAAAGTATATTTTTGAAATCTATTGGCATCTATTTCGTATGGCGAAGAAATTACTTGTAATATAATATGAAAGCGTTTAATCAATGTTCTGTCAATATCTGTTATTTCTGCAGAAATTTCGTCATTTCTAAAAAATCGTCTTGCAGTGTTGCCATCATTTGAAGACCCCCATCCTTGCATGACAAAGTCTACAAGTAGCCCCAATTTGTCCTTAAATTGTTTTTGAATATGTTGCTTTCTTTCAGACTGGATTTTCTTTAGTTCAGGTGTATTTGCTGTCCACTTTTTGAAGGGCATATTATAAGATACATGCAGTAAGCATTCAAAACACCGAATCCATGCGTGTAGAGAAGAAATGCCGAAGGAGAAATTATCACTATTACAAGCTTTAGAATTCACAAGTTCTAGGTTGTTCATCTCTGTTGGTTTTGCGTTGCAAATGTAGCAACGCATTGCAGAAGTTGTATGTGTTATAGTGTTGCATACTTTATTGTCCACCATTGCTAAAATCATGGAATACTCTATTTGCACATTATTAATTTTTGTTGGGTTCAAATGTTCTATTTCATTGTTGATTCGATTTATTTCTTCTTCTATAACTTCCGTAGATTCTTTAATAAAATGGAATTTTATTGGTCGGCAAAACCAAGGGGACGATGGTCTTGGATTATTCCATAAAATATCAGAATTTGATTTTTTGGAAAGTCTTAATGGTACGAAACTTGAAACAAATACGTTATCGTCATTTATTAAATTGGACTCTGTGTGGAGTATTTGCTTATATTTCTGGTGTCCTGAGCTTCCATCACATCCCCACTTGCAAGTAAGAATTAATTCTGAATTATCCTCTAATCTGTTTATACTTTTCAATATGCGTGAAGTTGTATGATCTAATAAACCTTGGAGTGTGACTTTGGCATAAGTTTCTGTTATTTCTGTTATTTCTGTGATTTAACACTGACGGCTTTAAATAGTAATAATTTGAAAAATGGGACGAAGTGGGAACTGATTTCTGCGTGGTTGTATAGAGGAAGATGTACTGAAAAGATTCCAATTTCTTTCGATCCGGGACTTTTTGGGACTCAAAAGATATCTCTTCTCAATTGCCAAATATTTAAAATATTTTCTTTATCAGGTTTAATAATATTTTTTAAATATTTTATAGACAATAATTATTAATGGTATGAGTATTTCTTATCTTGAAACGATGTTCTTTATTGCAGAAAAAGAATAGAAAGCAAATATTGAACAGGTTGCTCAGGACATTTCGTAGAAGATGAACACATTTTTCTAGTAAAACATGCTATTTTTAAAAAATACAGTTTCAAGTGTTAGGATTTGTCTGCAATTTTTATTAAATTTCATTAATTTATTCATTTTCGAGGTCCACAGACAATTAGGAAATAATATAAATTCAATAAATATAGATATACGAAAGTTGATTTTTTCGTAAAATGTCCCATACTTCTCCAATCCGGCCCACTGTGCGCCGTCCAGCCCCGCCGATGGACGACCTCCATCCACGGAGAGTCCCGCCACCCCGCCGACCGTGGACCTCACCACTCCACCAGCGGGGACCGGCGCCGCTAAAAGGACCAGTGGCGGGCCAGCGTCAATGAGGAGGCCAAGCGGGGGGGTAACTTCCACATTAACCCCCCCCCCACTAAAAGAGAAGGAAAAGAGCCCGGAGGCTAAGAGAAGGAGTACCCGGGCGAAAACGGAGCCTCCTCAACCTGGCCCGCCCCGACGAACCACCACCACCACAACCAGGAAGGTGTCCCCCGCCGTCACCTATGCGGAGGTAACCAGGGGCACGTCGACCGTCACCACCCCCATGACCACCAGGAGAATGGCACGGGCGTCCTCGCTCCCGCCCGTGCCGAGACAAGAGGAAGCCGGGAGGCGTCCACCACACTAGCGCTCCCCACCAGACTAGTGACGGCGACGTCCACCTTTGCGACGGCGGGGACACTGACCCTGACGACGACCTCGGTCTATAGCAAACCGGTGGCAGTCGTAACCGTCGCAACAAGAAGGAGCGGGGGGGGGGGGACCTCGCCGATGGGGCTCAAGAAGAGGATACAGGAAGATACGGTGCTCCTGGAGTCCGCGCCGACGACCAGGGCGCGGGCTGCCAGGACAACCACGGAGCCCCCTCGGACCCCCCCCCCAGGACTAGGAACCAAGGAAGGAGGAGCCCGCCAACGGGAAGTGCGACGGTGAGCGACATGGCCCCCAGAAGACGTCGGAGGAGCGCTCTGTAACGAGGAGTACCCGTGCGAAGACTCTGTCGCCCGGGTCGACATTAGAGAAGAAGAAGGGGGACGGACCCACCACCCTACCGTCCCCCACTACAGGGCGCACCGGGAGAAGGAATCTTCTCCCTGCTATAGCCGAGGCGTCGCCAGCTATACCAGCGGCGCCGGTGGAGGCACTAAAGATTGGAGGAGGAGGAGGAGGAAGAGGAAGGGGAGTAGTAGAAGAAGACGAGGAGGACTGGCGGGACGTCACGCCGCGGAACATGAGGAGAAGGGCTGGGCGGCAGGAAGAGAAGGGAGCTGTGACGACCCCGTCACCGAAGCCGCAGGCGCGGCAACCACCGCAACAACAACAACAACAACAACAAGATGACGAAGTGGTCCGGGGGCCACTGCAGCACAGTCGTGTTATGGATGGACATGGACTTTACCTTGCACCATATAAACGGGGAAAAGGAATTAAAGAACAAAAAAAGAAACGCTTCGGCAAATTGTAACGCTTCCAAACGGCGCAATGACAAATGTACAGTTATATAACTTTGCACGAAAGTTGAACTTTCCATATTTTCGAGGTGTTTTCATGCGTACAAATTTACCCTCTAAATCGTTCTTAAACGAATGGGGTATCGTGAATTTAGATAAATCGGAAGGTCCTGGTACACACTGGGTAGCTTACGTAAAGCGGGGTAATTGTGTTAAATATTTCGATTCTTTTGGAAATCTGGGACCACCGATAGAGTTAATGAACTACTTCGGAAACCATGTAACGATTTTATACAATCACACGCAGTATCAAAAATTCAATACGAGTGTATGTGGACAACTCTGCCTGCATTTTTTAGCTGGAAATGTATAAAATAGTTTCGATGCACATAGTCTTCACAGTTGCAAAGATATCGTTGACGTTTACGTTAAGTAGAAAAAATTCTGTGCTTAGCACTGATTACTTTCCACCTATAGACTTGAAGGACGATAATTACGAACTCGGACTCGTTGATTTTCAAGCTTTCAACACAATACCGAACGTTGACTTTACAAACAATAAATTTTACTTTGATGCCGATGGTGAGATCACGATACCGGATGGTTCGTATGAACTCGAAGCACTAAATAAATACTTGCAAGAGAAAATAATGGACAAGACAAAAATCATTTTATTTCGTACAAATAACAGCACTTTGAAAAGTGAAATATATAGTGATTATACAATCGATTTTACCAAACCAAATAATATAGGATCGCTTCTCGGGTTTTCTACATATCGCATATTACCGCCGGGACAATGGCACGAGTCGAATATACCCGTAAATATTATGAAAGTAAATGTGCTGAGGATCGAATGTAATATTACGACTGGCGCGTATAGCAACGGTCAATGTGTTCATACCATTCATGAGTTTTCACCGCGCGTGCCACCAGGATATAAAATTTCGGAAAGTCCTACGAACGTCATTTATCTTCCAGTTATCGTGAGAGCCATTGATCACCTTAGTACACGCATTACCGATCAAATCGATAATCTGATAAATTTCCGTGGAGAAGAAGTGACAGTGACGCTTCATATTAGGCGGTGTAAAAAATAACATGAATATGAACATGATAATCAATGGCCTGTTGAACGGCTCGAACGGCTCGTTGAACGGCTCGTTGAACGGCTCGAACGGCCAGCTGAACGGCTCGAACGGCATGCTGAACATTTTACGACAGCTGCAGTGAGGATAATGATGTAAAAACGATAACAATTATACAATCATTCAGTAGAGGAAATATATCCAAATCGGACACATCGCAAGAGCACATCGTAGAACGCTCCGACGACGCGACCGTTTGATGTACGTTAAATATCCGTTCATTTAATAGCCTTTCAAGAGAACAAGCAGCACTTATGCCAAACATTACTAGAAATGATGTTGTTGTATACAGATGCTAAAACTCAACCGATCAACAATCCGCCGAATGCATTATTGGGCACCCCGTTGAACGAGTTGCTAAAAGGATCGTTAGAAAATGGATGGAACCAGAACTTCAATCACAAACGCACAAATTGTACTTGCAGCAGCAGCAATTACCACGGTTGCAGGAATGGTAATCATGTATTAAACGGTGATGACTCTTTACAATCATTTAGTAAGGACAATATCTCCAAACTGAACACATCGCAAGATTTGAGCGACAAAAACGCGCAATTTCTGCAATCGTTGGGTTTTGTGATTAAGAAACGAAAATGATGGATCCATTGAACATTGCCAGTTTACCGATTTCTGACGATCGAACTACAAAGATCGAGTTACATAGTTACAGCCCATACGCCAACACAACGTTCGGTAACAATGCTGAAATACGAATTCCCATTCAACAACAAGATTTGTACACGTTTCCTAGTGAGAGTTACCTTTACGTCGAAGGAAAACTCATTCTCAACGATGACAATGTTGCAGGAACTTCGGTTGGACGAGAAATGAATTGCGCAGCATTTATGTTTGATGAAATTCGATATGAATTAAACGGCGTGGAGATCGATCGTTGTAAAACCGTTGGAATAACAACTATGATAAAAAATGGAGTATCGTTGACAACGACAAAATCAAAAATGCTTGAAAACGCTGGTTGGATAGACATACCCAATGCAGGAGGCTACTTTGACTTTTGTGTTCCTCTAAATATGCTGCTCGGTTTCTGCGAAGATTACAAACGAATAGTGAGTAATGCGCATCATGAATTGATTCTGATTCGGTCGCGAGACGACAAAAACGCTGTTTATGGAACAGATGGTGCAAAATACACGCTGCAACTATACAAAGTACAGTGGAGGATGCCACATGTCACGCTCGAAGAAAGACGCAAACTTTCATTGTTGCGTATGCTTGAAAACGGTCAAACGATAATTATGAGTTACCGTTCCTGAGACTTACACGAGTATCCAATGTTACAAGCAACCACTAAACATACATGGAGCATTAAAGCAGCTACACAATTAGAAAAACCGCCATATGTAATGTTTGCATTACAAACGGATAAAAATAAATAGGCTCAATAGACATATCACCAAATTTGATGACTGCAAACTCACCAATTTTCGATTGTATTTAAATTCGGAATCATATCCGTATGACAATTTGAATCTTGACTTTAATAAAAATAGATACTCTGTCCTTTACATGTACGCAAAATACAGATAGTCATATTACGGAGCAATGTGCAGTAATGGTGATGACGGAGCTCTATACGATAAGATACTCTTTTTCGGCTACGGCCCGTTCATTGTCATTGATTGCTCGCATCAGAACGAATCGGTAAAAAGCGCTACAATCGATGTACGAATCGATTTTGAGTGTAGTGAAAATGTTCCTGAAAATACTATCATTCAGTTTGATCATTCACGATCGTATCGTGCAGTACAATCCACTGACCAATGTAGTGCGCAAACTCTCTTAAGTGGAAGAGGGTTTATATGATCATTCCGCAGCAAAACCAGTCATTTTTCGCCACAAATTCAACTAATCAAAATGAATGTACCAACATTCGTGGACATTCAAGGCTTCAAAAGCGATACGAACGAGTTTTTCGTAAAGGAACTTGCCATCTTCCAGAATGGGAATCGCGTACAATGTTTCATCTTTGCGCCACCATTTGCTAAGAAAAAATTGTCGAAAGCAGAATTAAGACAAATAAAATGGTTAACGCAAAATCATCACGGTTTTGAGTGGGACGATGGTACCGTGCCGTATTCACGCCTTCAAGAGTGTGCCGCTTCGTGTTTGAAAGATAGTATTCATGGATCTGTATACGTCATGGGCATTGAGAAAGAAAAATGGCTGAAGAAACTTTATCCTTCAGTCAGTCCAATCAATATAGAGGTTTTGAACAAAGATGACGATCTACCGAATTTGCCAACCAAGAGCCGGCATATTCAGGATGGATAGATGTGTAACGTCCCGGAATTATTCGCGAGCACGCTACTGCACCGACGCGTAGGGAGAGCGGTTCCCTATGAGAAGGCGACTCGTATTTTATGATATATATATATTATGTATTAATTATAGGAAGGGATTATAGGTTCGGGTGGCACGCGGTAAAGGAGTAAAATCCAACGCTAAATTCCTTTCTCAAAATGATCATATGTGAATGTTTATTCAAGAAATTAAATGTGGTGTCTTGTGTATAATATAAAAATAAAAAAAGAAAGAAGGTAAGTAATATAAAAGAATATTGAACGTAATTAAATAATGTGATTAAATATTGAATTTAAATAATGTATTGAAGTAATTAAATATTGAATTGAATTAATGTAGTTAATTAACAAATGTTGCGCCCTGTGTTTGAAATACAAAAGAAAATAATGGAATTAGTAATGTACAATGAGTACGCCCTGGATTGAAAAATACAAAGAAACTAACAATCGTGTTTGTGCCTAAATTGGAATACAATAAAAGAAAATTAGATTATTACAAAAATAATTCAACCTAAAATAAAAATACAGAGTAAATAAATTGATTAGTGAACGCGGTTCTAGATACGATTATAAAACTTGAATTTATAATTTAATATAATTTAATATAATTTAATATAATTTAATATAATTTAATATAATTTAATATAATTTAATATAATTTAATATAATATAAATGATTTGAATGAATTGTCGGGAAATTGGCCAAGATCCGTTCCGACGCTGTAGGAGTTGGCTCGTTCGGCCGCAGTTCGGTTTCTGGGCAACTTAGCCGTCAATGAACAGGCCGCATCCAAGGAGCTTCTGCTTTCGCTCGCTCGTTAAGCTTGGTAGCGAACTCTGCAAAACGGTATCGTCGCTCTAGAGCCAGTGTACTGATAGGCCGCATCCAAGGAGCTTCGGCTTTCGCTCGCTCGTTAAGCTTGGGTGCGAACCTGACACGTAGGAGAACCGCTGCGAACCGATAGTTGAGCGCTCCGGGTCTGACGCGGAACCTTTGCCGCTTTGCCGACAAAAGAGTCTAAGATTACTGAATTCTATATAAATCGTATCATAGACCCGTCTCGGACTACGATCAGAATCGAAGTGAAAATTCTTTGCGCGGCACGCTCGTATTTATACCGGAGAACTGCTGACGTAGCAGTTTCTTCTACCTGTGTTTTCGATACCGGAAGTGTTTGGACTTTGACCGGTGCGTACGTGACTCCGTGCGTCTCGCTATCTCCGCCTACGCGCTATTGCCGTCTCTTTCTACTCTGCGCTTGTTCCTATCTCTTTCTATTCGCTATTGCTGTCTTTCTCTATTTATTTCGCGCGCTGTGTCGATCGCGACGTTTTTTATCGATTTACGACGTATATTTTAAAGTATATAGAATTTTTGTTAAATGTAAATATTAATAAATATAAGATTCTGTTTAGTTATTAAATATAAATATAATTATTGAAATCAATGTAGTACAAAAATAAATAAACGAATTTGTAATTATATAAAAACGAAAAAAATGAATAAATATATTAATAAATATTAATTATTAAATTTCTCTTGTTCATTCTTCTTGTAGGATGTTACAGATGGATAAACATATGGCATGCATCGCGCACAACGGAGCATGTGCTATGAGAAACGTATCGATATTAAACGAATGGTGGTTAAAAAAAAGGAAGGAGGAAGATGAGGAGCTGTGCATGGAACATTATAACCGGCTGGGGGATGACACGCACATAGATGGACCTCCACCGAAAAAGAAAAATTGTTACATTTGTGTTAAAACACGAAACATTTAATATAATTTATTAATTTTGATCATTACTGTAAAATAATAAAATCTATTTAGTAAAAATATACTTTATGCGTCTTAATGTTGTTTTACCTAGAACAATTGTATGTGTAACGTTTGTGTTTCCTATTCCAATGCAGGAGATATAAAAGGAATGTTCTTCTATTTCAAAGAAATGAGGGAGTAGGGCGAAATCCATGTTTACATGCAGACACGTGTCGATGTGCAATCTGGTACAGATAGAGAGAGCATCGTCGAGACAGACTTTCGGTCACGTTGTTGCTTGGATGCGTATTTGATGGCTCGCTCACGAATTACATTCCGCGTGCCCGCCACCACCGCCGCCGCGCCGCGCCGCGGAGAAAAACGGTTAATCGCGGTTAAAGCGCGTTATCGCCGTGGAGAAAAAGGGTTAATCGCGGTTAAAGCTCGTCTACGGCCGCGGTTAAAGCGCGTTCACGACGCGGACAAGCAGCTTTTCCGCAACCTATAAAGAGGCTGAATCATTAAATATATGGTTATTATATAGATGATATACGTTTCGCAAAGCAGTCCCTGTCTGTCCTTATTCTCGATTTAGACGAGAGGACAACACGCATGGACGATCGTCGGCGACGACACGGACCCCTCTTGCCGAATACGATACGTGGTATAATTTGCGGTCCATCGAACTGCGGTAAAACGAACATCGTAATCAGCCTGATCGAGAGCCCGAACAGAGTAAGAATCAATAACGTATATGTATACTCAAAATCATTGCAACAACCAAAGTACAAATATCTCGAACGAATTTTGACAAACGTTCCTGAAATCGGATACTTTCATTTTCAAATAATGCCGAAGTCGTGCCACCGAACGAGGCGCTGCCCGATTCGGTGTTTATATTCGATGACGTTGCGTGCGACAAGCAAGACGTGATAAGAGAATATTTCGCTATGGGTAGGCACTCGCGCGTGGACTGTTTTTATCTCTGTCACACTTACGCGAGAATATCGAAACACCTATTTCGCGACAATGCCAAACTTTTGATCGTGTTCAAACAAGATGGCACGAATCTACACCACATTTATAATGATCATGTAAATACAGACATGTCGTACGAAAACTTTTGTAAATTGTGCGCACAGTGTTGGGAACAGAAATATGGTTTCGTAATAATCGACAAGAACAGCTCAATGGAACATGACAGTTACAGAAAAGGATTTAACGAATTTGCCGTTTTCTGAAACATTTAGTCCATCGATAGAACGCTTAGCGAGTAGACGTCTTTGCAATGGATAATAGTAATATTAAAGAATCGAGTAAAGTTGCCAATACTATAGCTAAAACAAGCGATGCTATACGCAAAAAACGTAGAGCTCTCAAATCGGAGAGCATCGACGAAGAGAGAGTCCTCGGAAAACGATTGAGACCCGTGGTAGAACAGCTGGAACGAATTATCGAGAATATGTCAGCGGTATCGCCACATTCAGACACGATCGATATAAAATCTGAGTCGACATTCCCAACTTTGAATATTAAAGAACTGCAAAAATTGACGTCAACTCCTTTTCTTAACCCTCAAAGCACACAAACTGCAACAGCACGCATTTATTCCGAACCTGGTACATCTTCGAGTGAACAGACGGTGGATCTGACGAAAGATCGTCCCGATTTTATCCGACTTCGAAAAGGAGGAGGATACTCAATTCGATCAGTATATTTTTTTCTTTTATTATTTTTTTTTCCTGGCTTTGTTCACCGATTACTCCTGGATGAATGAACCAATCGGAATGAAATCTTTTGCATCTTGTAGGATATGTCTTGCGATTGGTCCCGTTAAAAAACAATTTTATATTTTCCCTTCCGAACGGTTTTTATTGCAAAAAAACGTACTATCTCATGTACGTGCGGCGTATGTTCACCGATTATTCTGAGAAGGATGGACCAATCGGAATGAAACTTTTTGAATCTTGTACAGTATATCTCCCCATTGGTCCTGTAAAAAAATATTTTGCGTTTTTTTATTCCTAGCGACTTTTTTTTCTACATGTACGTTCGCTGATTACTCCGAGACGGATGGACCAATCGGAATGAAATCTTTTGCGTCTTGTAGGATATGTCTTCCGATTGGTCCCGTTATAAAAACATTTCGCATTTTTTTATTCCGAACGGTATTCATTACTGCAAAATACGTTCTGGTTCAAGTAATGCACCGATTGCGATGAGAGTTTTCACATTTCGTAGATCATTCCACGATGATTCCATTTCCCAAAATTTATGTAACTTCTTATTGTTAATAACTATTGTTATTATAATAAAAAGCCTATTCTTTAGGGTTACGCTCCAAGGAATATACCGATCGCGATTTTTCAAAGTTGTACCTGCAAGTAAACTTCGTTTCTTTACCAATTGGTTGCTAATACGGTATCCTTCGAATACTGCTCGTTCCACTAAAAAGTGTGAAATAAAATAATTTTTAACAAAAAAACATCCGACTTCGAAGTGCACTAAAAAGTATAAAATAATTTCTATTTCATTTATATCTGTATTCCACAGCTATTAATACAATCTACTTAATCGTTAAATAGGATACTAAATATATTTCAAAGTTTTCGGAGGCGGCGCAAAATTAAAAATACCCGAACAAACGGTGCTGCCAATAACGATTTGATTGTTGTATGGCAAACTTGGTAATTAATAAGTCGTAAGAGAAAAATTATAGGTCCGGCTGAAAACATTTGTAATTGTAACGATTGTATCAGAAATTGGCAGCACTCCTGATGTACATGCACTATACTGCAGTTCACGAGAGATCATACTTAACTCGCGCCGCTCACCAGGTCTAGAGAGATTTTTAATAACGTGTGTTATTACCTTTTCCAATTTGCTTCTTATTATACTTTGCGATCATATAAATGGTGGGCAGAAATATATGACGTACGATAACTGAAAACCGGTGATGATATTGTAAAGTTTCACGATGCAATGAAAATTCTATTATTTTCCGGAACAAAATGATGTGAACGTAAAGTAAGAAGCAAGCTGTAAAGGGGAATCACACGCACTATTAAAAATCTCCCTAGACCTCAGTAGGTCACTAGCTGCGCGAGTTAAGTGCGGTCACTCGTGAACTGCAGTATAGCTAATTCGCAATGGGTATATTGATTCCCATTGAATATTGTTTACTTGAAATTATCAAATGGGTCATTTGTCACTGGTTGCCGACACCTGAACTAAGATCTTCCTAGTAGAGGAAAAGTTTTTAATTTTGCGCCGTCTCCGAAAACTTTGAAATATATTTAGTATGCTATTTAATGATCAAGTAGATCGTATTAATAGCTGTGGAATACAGATATAAATGAAATGGAAATTATTTTATACTTTTTAGTGCATTTTGAGGTCGGATTTTTTTTTGTTAAAAATTATTTTATGCAGTAATGAATACCGTTCGGAATAAAAAAATTCGAAATGTTTTACAACGGGACCAATCGGAAGACATATCCTACAAGATGCAAAGATTTCATTCCGATTGGTCCATCCGTCTCGGAGTAATCGGTGAACAAAGCCAGAGAAAAAAAAAAAGAAAAATGTACTGATCGAAATTGAGTATCCTCCTCCTTTTCGAAGTCGGATAAAAATGCAGTTTTGGCGTCGAACTTCATTATTTCATAGTCTTCTTTCGCTGCTATTGCGAGAAGAATTCTTATAGATTCGTAGCGGACGACAGGTGCAAATCTATCAAAGTAATCGATTCCTTCTCGTTATCGAAATCCTTTCGCTACAAGTCTCGCCTTATATCTCTTCAGATTTCCAGTTGCATCGTTTTTTATAGTAAAAACCCACTTGCATCCGATTGCATGCTTTCCTGGTGGCAGTGTGCATAAGGGCCAAGTATGATTTTCTTCAAGAGCTTGCATTTTTTTCGTCCATAGCTCTCTTCCATTTTCCGGTATCATCATTTGATATTGCCTCACAAGGGAACATCGGGGACTGATACACTCCGATTTTGATGAAACTTTGCATAAATATTTATTAGACCTGTTTATGAAGATAACCGTAATTCGTTGGTACCCGTTTTTCACTTTGAGGGAGATATTAACCATTTTATCCGAACCGCCCGTTCTCTATACGTGCTTATAAATCGTAAACAACAAAAGATATCAAAAAATAGTTGAAATAAAAGTTATAGCGTTTCTTGAGGTTTATAAACTGCGTGTAAATTTTTTTTTAAATCATCGTTTTTGCAAAATTGAATTCCCCCTCCCCCTCCGTTTTGAAAAACTTTCCTTTTTTCTCAATCAGTAAAAGCGCCTATTTATTATGAATTCAACGATGTATTATAGTGTATAGTTGTTTTAATTATTCCGATGGAATTTTTGATTTAAGTTTTTTGATCCGTCTGTATTGACCGCTAACTCGACTTATAGTACTTGCGACGTTGATAGAACCTATATACGTTTTACAAGATATTTGCGTTTATATAAAATCGCAATAACAATCCGTTTATTGTAGGCGTATGATATTTTTTAAAAAGGTAAACATGTTATTCCCGAAACACGTTCAAAACATGCAATGACGTGCGTATCTCACGATAGTTTCTTATAATAGCATGATACGTTGTACTGACGTACGTACACCGTACATATATATATGCATCAAAACAGACCGTATGCAGTTATTGTTAACCAGTATCGAAAGAACGTGTGGCAGTTGGTTGCTCTCGAGTCGTGCTCTGTGGCAAAATGGTTTATATTAATCCTGCAAATGTAATTAATTTGCTATTGACTACATCTCATTTTATGCAGTTTGCACTGACTCCAGTCAATTACAAAGAAGTTGCACTATACGAAATATTACAAGGTATTATAACAAGAAGCATTGAAGATCAATCGTTTTTTGTTGAAGAGGATGAAACTTTAGACTTTGAAGAGCCAAGACCAGTAGAAGCAGATATTGTAGATCCACCATTTGATGCTGCGGATACTGACGTTGAAGCTATAGAGGAAGAAGACGTCTGCATTCCAGAGGAACAAGAAGATGATGTCGACTTGGAATATAAAAAGAATGCGGTAGAATTTTGGAAAAGTACACCAGGTAAACGGAAAGCTGTTAAGCAGTACAACATAATTTTCGAAAGGTTCGATTACGTGAACAGTTGTACAGATGGGAAAAATACGTCGAAGCAGGTGGAACGCGAAGAGATAAGTTATTGTATATTTCGGATTTTACTCTTTCGATGTTTCGTGATGCTCTTAAAAGAGGATCCATGGTCCATGATATTGATATCATGAAAATGGGCATTAGAAGCAAAAGAAAACATTGATTTGCCAAGATTTAAAGCAGGAAAATGGTGGATATTTAAATTTAAAAAACTGCATGGAATAGTTTCGCGTAAAATAACAAAATTTGTAACTTACCGGGAACGTGAAAATTCTCAAGAAATAGATACAGTTATCGATAATTTTATTCAAGTTGTGAAACCGAATATTAATAGTTATGGTGTAGAAAATGTATTTAATTCGGACGAAAGTGGTTTTAATTTAGAACTTCATTCTGGTCGAACACTAGCTGTAAAGGGATCAAAAACCATTGAAGCTGTCGTACAGTCCATATCATCAACCACTCATAGTTATACCATACAACCTACTGTATCTGCAAATGGAAAATTGCTTTCACCGCTTTACATAGTTTTAAAGGAATCAAGTGGACAGTTCGGACCAAGAGTAAAAGAAAGTTTATTCAATGCTCCAAATGTTCATGTTTCTGCTTCAAAATCTGGCAAATTAACTTCAGAGCACTTTAAAACTTGGTTTACTGAAATGTTTTTAACAAACGTGGGATCCCGAAGCGTTCTCCTACTAGATTCATGGAGTGGACACTGTCCAAATGTTTTGCAAAATCTTGTTCCTGAAGGAAAAGAAGTACTTTTTCTGACGATACCGAAAGAGACGACAGGAAGACTACAGCCTCTTGATGTTCTTGGTTTTCGAATATGGAAAAATTTCGTAAAAACTTTTTCCGATCAGGTCATTTTATTGAATCATGATGTTATTTTACATCAACGAAATAATATCATAAAACTCCAATCTCTTATACATAATCAGTTGTCTTCACCTAGATTCCAAAATTTATTTAAGCATTCGTGGTACAAAAGTGGATATATAGAAGAACGTCCGGAACGCTATGAAAATCCAGTTGATTATTGTTTTACAAAACAGGCTGGCAAAATTCATCGGTGCGATATATGCGGAGAATTAGCTATACTTCGTTGTGCTTGGTGTAAAAAATATTTATGTTTCAAACACTTTTTTGAAGAATTTCACTACTGTAAAAGCTATGTCGAATAATGTTGCTTGTTATATACATGTACAATAATATTATATTATATAAAACTTAAAGTCAGAATAAGCGAAATATGTATAGGAGCGGATTTAACTAACACAGTATGAATGAATGAGTGTTACTATATCAGAAACTCTTACTCTACATTTTCAGCTTATTTTTATATGTAGATTAACCGTCTTTTCAATTGTACTACTACATCGGAAGTACTCTGTATATTGTAGAAAGTCTACAGAATAAATGTACTTCATCATATGATGATGAAATTAATCTTGCAATTATGAAAATGACATGTAAAACGAATGGAAAAATGGTTCTTATCAAAGATCTTATCAACGTTGCAAGTATAAATTGAGATAGTGGTCAATACAGACAGATCAAAAAATTTAAATCAAAAATTCCATCGGAATAATTAACACAACTATACATTATAATAAATCGTTGAATTCGTAATAAATAGGCGCTTTTATTGATTGAAAAAAAAGTAAAGTTTTTCAAAACGGAGGGGGAGAGGGAATTCAATTTTGCAAAAAAGGATGATTTAAAAAAAAAAAATTTACACGCAGCTTTATAGACCTTAAGAAACGCTATAACTTTTATTTCAACTATTTTTTGATATCTTTTGTTGTTTACGATTTATAAGTACGTATATAGAAAGGGCGGTTCGGATAAAAGGGTTGATATCTCCCTCAAAGTGAAAAACGGGCACCAATGAATTACAGTTATCTTCATAAACAGGTCTAATAAATATTTATGCAAAGTTTCATCAAAATCGGAGTGTATCAGTCCCCAATGTTCCCTTGTCAGTGTAGGTCATAGGCATTGTGTCCGCTAAAAAAGCGATAGGAACACCGTATCGGTCAGGTGCTTGTATCTTTCTTCTATCGCGCAATTGTCTGCCTTCTTGAGCATCTTCATTGGCGGCTGCCAGCTCTGTTCCTGGAGTACTCGTATCTCAGCATCATCTTCAACGGCTGGAGCTTGGTGTTCGGCTGCATCTTCTGGAGCAGGAATCATCTCTGCTTCATTTTCAAAATTGAACCTGATAGAGACTGTACCAGTCCCTGCATTGGTTTGGGCACTTGGCAGGGCCCCCTTCATTGAACGTTACATCACTTCTTATTAAAATTTTCTTCAAGTCATTGTCCCAAAGTCTATAATTGGTAGACTCTCCATCATAACCGACAAATATGACCTGCTTGCTTTTGGGATCGAATTTGTGCCGTCTTTCCTTCGGCACATTCAGGTAGGCTGCGGACCCAAACACCTTTAAGTGTTTTATTGCAGGTTTGCGTTTAAACCACTTCTCGAACGAAGTAACCGTCTCCCCTGGCTTTAGGATGGGCCGATTCAGAACATAGCACGCGGTGTTTACCGATTCCGTCCATAACTTTTTGTCAACGTTCTTTGCATGAATCATAGAACGTGCACTCTCAACCAGCGTACGAATTTCGCGTTCAGCGCGTCCATTTTGCTCATGGATGTAGGGTGACGAACATTCGTGGATGATACCTTTTTCCTTCAAAAATGTTTGGAGCTGGCTGCAGGTATACTCGGTCCCATTGTCTGAGCGCATGACCTTTATTTTCCTTCCTGTCTGTGTAGACATAAGTGCTTCGAACTCCTTGAATTTGCTGAAAACTTCTGATTTATGACGCAGGAAATAAACTTTTCTATAGCTTGTGTTCTCATCCTTGAAGAGTAAGAAAAACCGGGTGTTGCTTGGCGAGCTTATGTTTACATGTTACCCTGGTTCATAATTGCTTTCGACCCCGATGCTTGGATGCGGCCTTCGGGACTGCTTGCCCATAACGCATCCTTCACAGAAGGACTTGTTTAGAAGGTCTTCCTTTTCAACTCCATTGATACCGAAGTGTTCACAAGTGTGTTTTACAGCGCGCACATTTACGTGCCCCATCCGCTCATGCCAAAGTTTCAATTTTCCCCGGTCATCTGCTAATTTTACCGCTTTACAGTCAATGGGCACTTTCACTTTAAAACACATCTTGAACAGCGTTTCATGTGGGATTCCTCGTGCGGCGAATTTTCCCTTACTGTCACGAACTTCACATCTGTCTTCAAACGAGTGAAAAGAATACCGTTTCTTATTCACTGATCCTATGGAGAATAAACTGCACTTCAATTCAGGAACATAGAGCACATCCTGTAACTCGGGTTCGTAAATCACTCCCCCAAACACTTCTTGGATTTTAATTATTCCAATGCCAGCAGCTAAAATGATACGATCATCCGCTACTTTCACCATATGACCATTTCAATTCGGCTGCAGTACCGAAAAATAATCTTTGCGGAAGGTCATGTGCATTCCAGCATCTGAATCCGCAATCCACACACCACTGTCAATTTCATTAGTGCACTTATATGTAGCAACAATGTCACACACTAATGCTGACGCATTTTTCACAGTTTGGCTTGATGATTTTCCAGCTTGATCTTCTTGCTTTTTAGGACACTCGCGTGCTCAATGGCATTTTTCTTTGCATATTCCACAGCGCGTGCGTTTCTTCAGCTCCTCGATATCTTTCTTGGAGCGTTTCTTCTTCTTCGCATCGTTTACGGATGTTTTCTGGACTTGAAGCGCGAGCGTCGACACTTCATCCTCAGCACACAACTTGTCTTCTTTGATTAATCTGCTAATCAAGTTCGACTTCGTCTTTTCCGCACTAGGAGTGCATTCCCATGCATGGCGGAAGATGGAGAACTTCATAGGTAAACTGCGCAACAGTTTTGTCATGACAGCTTTGTCCGACGGTTTCTCACCCGCATCCTGTAGTCGTCTACAGATACTCTCGAGTATCTCCAACTGATTTGCAACAGGCTCTTCTTCACTTATGCGGAAATTATAAAACTGTTCCCAGGCAGATTGAGCAGCGTCTTCACTTGCATTTTCGTACAAGTCCTTCAGCTTATCCCACATTTCCTTCGCAGTAGAGCAGTTGTACAAATTGCGGCAGAGATTTTTAGCAACTGTATTCAGAATCAACATCTTAACTTGCGCTGATTTTTTATCATAAGCCTTGAGTTCCGTTTCGTCAGGTTTCACTATAGTACCATCCACTAAACCAAGCAAATCTTTTGCTTCTAGCGCAAGCACTACTTCAAATTTCCACGTGGAGTAGTTTGTGCCGTCTAGTTTCACAATTTCCATTCCAACTTCTTTGTCGGACATCATGTTGAAATCACTCACACGGATTGATACACAGTTAAATCGAGAACTTTTATTCACTTAGCCAGCAACAAACCTCTCTTTAATTGGCGCAGTGGATGCGTGCTGGGCCCATAACCTATTGAGGATCTTTAGTTATCAAATAAAAGACCTCAATCGATTTGCAGATGAAAGATTATTTATTTATAATATAAAATACAGGAAAAACGGAAACTCTAACTTGGTAATGGTTACTGCTTAAAAGCGACTTTTCGACTGACTGCTCGGCAAGAAAAACCTTTTAATATGTATGCGACGTTGCTGAAAACGGTCAGCTGACACCCGATTTTATGACCCGACCTGAGCCTGTGTCGAGTTCGAGAATATCGGAAGTGAGGAAGGAAAATTCAAAATAAAAACCAATCTCAATAGTAACATGGTGACACCCGTGCCCCCCCCCCCCCCCGTTACAATCGCTGCGCTTTCCCCCACCCATGCGCCCACCTAACACTAACCCATAACCCTTCCCTCACCTCACCCCTTTCTCTCCGTCCACCGGTGTCGGGCCGGTGAAGGCGACGGACAGACCGACCAGGAGCTTCGAGGCCGGTGGCAGATCCACCCCTCCGGCAAACACGGAGCAACGAGGAATTCTCCAGAAATTATGATGAAGCGGCCCAAAAACAGACGAAAACGTCCACCCGGAGCCATCTGTCGCCGAGTCCGAAGATCTCAGCCCACCCGTCACCGCAGGAAGTCCTTCAGCCCCATCGACCCCGATCACCGGTGTATCGAAAATCGATAATCGATCCATCCCGGGCCGGAAGAGGCCCCCTTCCAAACCCCATCCCCTCCCTAAAATATCCCGCGATGGTCTCGTCGTCGCAGCGGCGACGATGAGCCGGCATTGAGCCATAGGCTATCATTATATACGAAACGATTAGAGAGTTTTGAGAAAGCGATTAGCGATTTTGGTATTAAGATTTACGGAGTGTGAAAATTTGAGTGAGGCGTTTTGAGTAAGCCCTTCCAGTTTTAAGATTACATTAATTGCATTGTATTGTTTGAGTTTGGCAACGGCCACTCTATTTCGACCCCTGTGTTTTGTAACGCTACGTGTAACGTAGAGACCCCGCAAGAACCCATCTCGACCCTGCACCTTGCTGTCCTCCACTATTTCCTCCTCGCGTACTCCCCCGCGAAACTGTGCGGACGAAAGTGCCCGAATCCCCCCTCCATTGTGAACGTCCCATACACCTTTCCCCTTTCCCCTTTTGATTTCGGTTGCCACAATAAGTGGCTGGCGCCCAACATTTGTATTTCGCGACACCCCCCCTCTGTATAGAGTGAACCCCCGAAAGGGTCACAACATATACATATGTCACTTTGAAAAAATTACAATTGTACAGAGTCGCGAAAAAAATAATTATTATTATAATAATAAATTTTATTTTTATAAGTAAGTAATAATAAATTTTCTATATCCCATTCGACGTAACTTATCTCCACTTATCTATGCCACATTTAGAGTGGTATATATTGTATTTATACAAAATATAAAATATATTGTATGTAGACTAATTTACATATCAGCTGAAAATTTCATCGACATGAGTTCATGTATATGTATATGACGTTAATACTAATAAATACGTAATAATATTATTGTACCTTGTAACACCCGTCAAAATGTCGTGAAATTGTTATCTGTGATTACGTAAAACTCATATTTCTTCATTAGGTACAAAAATTGATTAAATCTAAAAAGACAGGTTATTTCCACTGACGAAAGGGATGCATAAATACTCGGGTTGATGACATGTGTATGGGTTGGTACTAATTTATGTACTTATAAAAGATATACATTTTTTATCCATAAGATAGAAAATGAGTGTGATATTAATAGTTTTAAATTTGTAGATTGAAATCTATTATTTCTGATGGTACTACAAATCGTAACAAAGATCTTTCCTTTAAACATTTATTCTATCTCAAGGAATTAACATACATAATGCAAATGTATTTTTATCGTATAATAATATATTTTACGATATGGTTACGATATATAACGTGAGTATGATTTAGAAATTTGGGTAAACTTTACCTCAGGGGCCCAACAATTATGGCCTTCTTTTTACCTCCTTGAAGTATTTTACGTATAGAATCTGAAAATCCTAGTTTTAAGACGCGGAATTCATTGGTTCAGAAGTTATACGTGTGTAAAAGTGAGCGTTTTTAGCGTATACCGGGTGTGCTGTACTCCGGTGCTAACCCTAACCCTAACCCTAGCAATAGTAAAAAATGCCAATTATAATAGAAATCGAATGAAAGCCAATTTTAGACTAATTTACCTACAAATTCTGTTTTACCGACGGCGACTCTACTCATTGGACGTGATTGGACGGCAACAGACTACAAGTCAATATGGCGTCGAAATAACCCGTGAAATACGCTAAATACGCTCACATTTACACATGTATAACTTCTGAACCTATGGATTCCGCGCCTTAAAACTAGGATTTTTAGATTCTACTCGTAAAATACTTCAAGAAGGTAAAAAAAAGGCCATAATTTTTGGGCCCCTGAGGTAAAGTTCAGCCACGAATTTTATTCCACTTCTGTAAGCGATTTCACGTGGGCTGAGTGGACAGAAAACTGAGGCACACTTTGCAACAAACACAGATCGTTTATTGCGCGTCAAATATGTACAAGAGTCAGTAACAAACACAAACAACGTGAAACGATCACATCGCGTGGTCTAAACGTACAATAATAACGCGTGGACGAAGCGTGGTCAATATACTATAACAAAGTAAATGCGTGGACAATGCGCGGTCAAAATGATTGTTATATTAACGAAAGAAAACCAGAAACTTGATCTGAGCGAGAGCGAGAACAAACGAAGCGTGTGCGTAGGCTCTGAGCGTTCGATCAAGAAGAACGAAATCGATGATGGCGTCGATCGTGCCGGTTCGGCGTGGAGAGGGGACCGCGTGGACAAAGTGGGCCCGTGAGGTGCTGCCGCTATCGGTAACGACGCACCAACGAATTATTTTCGCTGCCAACTTCGTCATGCTGCGTGTACGTAGGGAATTTCGCCAACAACTTCATAAAGCTCTAATTTTCTAATGATATTTTCACTTTTCTGGTGGATGTGTTTTTTGGTTATGGCAATTTCTAATAGATCCTTTATAAGTATATATACTTAATACCGTGGTTTTGACACGGTTATCAGGGAATTCTAGAATTTTATGTACTTAATAGTACTTGTGTCAGTTGGAAATTGAGAACGAAAAGAAGAAATTCAGATAAGTATTTTTTGTTAATAAAAATTAGGTATAGGAATGAGCACGATACTTTGTGACCTCTTTAATTCATTTTTGACAGATGATTTAATCAGTGTCGAACGCAATTATTTACTTTAAGATTATGGAGACACAAAACTATTGTATGGAAATTATGTCATGATTATTCACTATGTAAGTATTCACTAAATATACCATACAAATAAACTATTTTAATTCAACCATTGTTAGATTTTTTCTGTTATAAGGAAATGTATGAACAATAAATAACCAGAAACTTTTTGTTCTTAACGCTACATACTGGATTTAGTAAGGTATTGATCATTTTTCTCTATACGTTACATAAAGGATCCTGGTTTTATGCTGTTTGGTCTAAAATGGCTGCTTTACATAGAATGTAAAAACTGCTTTTTATCCGACTTCGAAAAGGAGGAGGATACTCAATTCGATGTGTATATATATATATATTTTTTTTATATATGTATGTTCACCGATTACGCCGAGCCAATCGGAACGAAACCTCTTGCATTTGGTAGAGTATGTCTCCCGATTGGTCCGGTTATAAAAACATTTTACATTTTTTCACTCCGAACGCTTTTTATTGCAAAAAGACGTACTATTTCATGTACGCGCGGCGTATGGTCGCCGATTACTGCGAGACGGATAGACCAATCGGAGCGAAACTTTTTGCGTCTTATAGAGTATAACTCCCCATTGGTCCAGTAGAAAAAATATTTTGCATTTTTTCATTCCTAACGACATTTTTTTCTAAATGTATGTTCGCCGATTATTCCGAAACGGATGAACTAATCGGAACGAAACCTTTTGGATCTTCTAAAGTATGTGTGCAGATTGGTCCCGTTAAAAATACATTTTATATTTTTTCATTCCGAACGCTTTTTATTGCAGAAAAACGTACTATTTCATGTAGAAACTCCTTGCATCTTGTAGAGTATATCTCGCACTTGGTCCCGTCAGAAAGGCATTTTGCATTTTTTCATTGCTAACGATTTTTTTGCAAGAACGTAATGCTTGATTTACATTTTTCACCGATTACCGCGAGACGGATGGACCAGTCGGATCGAAAATTTTGCATCTTGTAGAGTATATCTTCTAATTGGTCCTGCAAAAAAATTGTTGTATTTTTTCATTCCTAACGACTTTTATCGCAAAATACGTAATACTTCATTTATATCTTCCGGCGTTTATGCTGCAGGGAATGTACCGATAGCGATGAAACCTTTCACATTTAGTAGGAGCTTTATCCGCGATCATCTCACTTGCAAAAATTTATCAAATTTGTTGTTTATTAACAACTTGAATATGTCAATTTTTTTTCGGTTTATAGTTATTAGCTAAGCAACAGAAATCTAAAATCACGTTACACTACCCTACAAATACTACTGGTTCCACTAAAAAGTGTGAAATAAAATAATTTTTAACAAAAAAAACATCCGACTTCGAAATGCACTAAAAAGTATAAAATAATTTCTATTTCATTTATACCAATATTCCATAGCTATTAATAATATCTACTTAATCGTTAAATAGGATACCAAATACATTTCAAAGTTTTCGGAGGCGGCGCAAAATTAAAAATACCCGACCAAACGATGCTGCCAATAACGATTTGATTGCGGTATGGCAAACTTGGTAATTAATAAGTCGTAAGAGAAAAATTATAGGTCCGGCTGAAAACATTTGTAATTGTAACGATTATATGAGAAATTGGCAGCACTCCTGATGTACATGCACTATACTGCAGTTCACAAGAGATCATACTTAACTCGTGCCGCCTACTAGGTCTAGAGAGATTTATAATAACGTGTGTTATTCCCCTCTACAGCTTGCTTCTTATTATACTTTGCGAACATGTAAATGGTGGGCAGAAATATATGACGTACGATAACTGATAACCGGTGATGATATTGTAAAGTATCGCGATACAATGAAATTTCTATTATTTGTCGCAGAAAAATGATGTGAACGCATAGTAAGAAGCACGCTGTAAAGGGGAATCACACGCACTATTAAAAATCTCCCTAGACTTCAGTAGGTCACTAGCTGCGCGAGTTAAGTGCGGTCACTCTTGAACTGCAATATAGTTAATTCGCAATGGGTTTGTTGATTCCCGTTGAATATTGTTTACTTGAAACTATCAAATGGGTGATTTATCATAGGTTGCCGACGCCGGAGTTAGGATCTTCCTAGTAGAGGAAAAGTTTTTAATTTTGCGCCGCCTCCGAAAACTTTGAAATGTATTTGGTATCCTATTTAACGATTAAGTAGATATTATTAATAGCTATGGAATATTGGTATAAATGAAATACAAATTATTTTATACTTTTTGGTGCATTTCGAAGTCGGATGTTTTTTTTGTGAAAAATTATTTGATGGAATAATGAATTTAAACAAACGCTGAATTTTCAGACCAAGATATGTTTTATTCGATAGTTTATTTGAAAAATTTCATTGGCATAGAAAAAGCATATGATACATGTTACTTTTTTTTCTCTAATTAAAGATAGATTATCCTATGTTATAGATTTAGAATGTCTGATAATGTAGGTATGATTTAAAGTATATAAATAGCACTTATACATTGTATACATTTGCATGTCAAATCTAATAAATTTAATTTAAAAATGTTTTTACACTTCCTGCAATTGACGATTACACTATTCTAAAAATTTTGATTTCGTTTTCTGTTTTGCACAATATAGTAAGCATTTCTTATAAATTTTTATGCATTGAATACGAATCTGTAAACCGTTTTTGGTAAATATTTAGAATAAGGGAGCTACCTCCGATTTCGATCACCTTGAAATATGTTGTCAAAGGCGTTATTCTGAACAACTTTTTCCTATATATATATTAGTCGGACTCTTTTAGTTTTCGAGATATTTGAGAAAATAGTTATCTTAAGGCTACATAAATTTTCGACAGCATTTTGCGTTCAATAGAGTGCCTTGTGTGTATATTTACATATATCTTCTTTATGATTTTTACTAAAGTCGTTGACTCAATGTCCAAAGTAATCAGTGAACTTGACATTTAGCATTAGACTGTACTACTAATGCCGACGGTACTTGAACTTTATCGACTCATATCTCGAAAAGTACTCAACCGAAAGAAGCTCATGAAAGTGTTTTGAAAAGCTCTCGATGTCAGCTACAAGAATATTAAATAAAAAGTGTTTCCATTTAAAATTTCTAACTTGACCTGGATAGCTCCTCCATACTTACGCTCAAGGTCAAGTACGTACCACCGTTTGATGCATCTATTGACACCCTACAATTTATGTATTAAATATTTTTTCCTAAAATGGCTTGTTTTCGAGATATTTCACCGGTCCCGGACTTTTTCCTCACCCTGTATACTATCCGTTCATTAATCCCCACATGTGTTTTCGAAGTAATTAAGTTCGTCCCAAAGGGGTTTGGGATTATTGTCGTCGTGGGGGCAGGAGTGTTTGGGGGGCTTCGCCCCCCAAAACGATAGACAGGATCCTAGTTGCAATTTATTCACTCTTGGAAATATTAATAGTGTTACGTATCCGTCTTGGAAATTTCCTTATATGGTGTTACAAACCCTTCTCAAGAAATTTCCTTATATGGAATCGGATGTGTGCACCCGACACCAACCGTCTTCTAGAAAATTCGAGACCAACGCAAAGCAAGGGCGCGGTCCTACGGGTCACGTAGAGTCAGTCCCCACCACCCTTTTTACTCTAGTTTTTGAGTATAAAAAGGGTGGCGACAAGGGCACCTCGGGTCTAGTTGAAGTCTAGAATCAGTTCGATACACGTCAGTACGTTCTTTTCGGATAATATCTGCAACGAGGAAACTCTGCGAGATCGGGTATTCAAGTCCCTTTCAAGCACTCACAGTAACTATACAGTACGTTGTCGGCTGTTAAGCATTATTATAATCGTTGTAATCCGCCCCCGTTTGCTCGTGTTCGTGAAAACCGAGAAGGATTAGATTCTTGCTTCGCGGAATCGAAACTAAACTTTATTTATTCAACTCATTTCAAACGTGCAACCTAGAGTTCAATTCATTGAATACCGCGACAATTACACACAACAATTGTAAGGTCCGGAATAGAGAATAAACTCATACTAGTTTAATTTACATACTATTGTACAATTATATTTACTGTCCAGAAACCCACTAAGGTGTACCTTTACCGCTCGAGGTACATCAATCAAGTTACGAGACCTAATACTAACGCTTCCTGCGGCTCCCTACGTTAGCCATACGTAGGTTCGTCCGCATATCACTCTCCTGAGGCTCCCTACGTTAGCCATACGTAGGTTCGTCCTCCACTCTACACCTTTCCTGTGGCTCCCTACGTTAGCCATACGTAGGTTCGTCCACCATAGCCAACCTCCTGGAGCTCCCTACGTTAGCCATACGTAGGTTCGTCTCCACGTCTACTTCCTTAGGCTCCCAGTGTTAATAACAACACTGGTCAAGCCATTAACAATTACCATTTACCTAAATTAAGCCCCGGCTACGCAGCCGCCCCCTCCGGCTCGTAACAAAACTGGTGACAGCGGTGGGATCCACTGAATAAATATCCGTAAGGATACCGTGGATACAACTGGACTTGTATTATAATTGTTCTATAGGATTTTCGCGTTAAAATGCCAGAAACCAGGCTTTCGGCTGACGAAGTCGCGAATCTTACCTTAACAATGGCTAATTCTATGGCCTTGTTAACACAGCGTAATTGTATTCAATTCGCTACCGCGCCGATACCCACTTTCGATGGCGAGAATCCAGCTTTGTCGGTTTTCGCTCAGAGTGTAGAAAACGGGCTCGCGTTAATACCAGATACGTCGGAAACAGAGTATCTGAGTATCGTGTTGACTAAACTCACCGGTCCGGCGCGGATTAGTATCCAAGATAAACAATTCAACAATGTAACTCAATTGTTACAACATTTGAAAAAACGATACGCTCCTGGGAAGAACTTGGCGTATTTCCAAGCTGAGGTTTCGCGCCTTAAGATCCGTGAGGACGAATCGCTAAGGAAGTACATCGACAGAGCCAGCAAACTTGCCCATGGATCTCGTATCGCGATCCGCGAGAGGTACACGACCAACGTGGATCAGCTCATCAAGGAGATGGAAATGGACATCTTGGAGAATTTCCTTGAGGGTTTACCGGAGCGTGTGGCCTGGAGAATCGCCGCTCTGGACAAAAAGATTAAAACTTTAGAAGAGGCGTACGAAGCTGTGTTACAAATTGAACGTCGCCTCAAGAACCGACGACAGATTCAGGAGAAGGCATCACCTAGTCGTCGTAGAGAAGAGGATTTTCTCAGCTGGAGACGTCCTCGAGAGAAGGAACACAGGCGTGTGTACCCTCAGTCACCGTCACCCTATCGGCAAAGACCAAGGGATCGCAGCACATCTGGTTCCGAACCGGAGTTCGAAGAACGAGCTCCACGTGCAACGGCGTTGACTTTACGTAAGCATGATTATTCACGCTCTCCAAACCACTCACCGGAGGCGCCAAAATATGACGAGCCGTTCAACACCAAACACGATGTTTACGACTTTTATTGCGCAAACTGCAGTACGGTCGGACACGGTTGGAAGGATTGTGAAAAATCACCTTGCCGCGAAAGACCCCGATTCCAGTATCGAAGGGAGTCACGAGGGAATTTCTCACCTTTGAGGAAACCTTTAAACTCCAACAACGCTCACCCAAACGGCGAGGCGGTGAGCGTACGCAACGAAGATCGCCGGAAAATGGTCCGATTTGCAGACCAGAAACAGGAAGACGAACCAAGGAAGCACCAACCCCACGCATCAGGATCAAGGTTCCAGAACTGGAAAAAGGAACGGAAGAATTTCTAATTGATGGAGGAGCTTCTGTAAATCTGGTAGTTCTTCATGCTCTAGGAGAAAAGGCCGGAATCACATCGAAGGAAGGTCTTAAAATCGCTGGGCTCGCATCATCTACGATCCGAACCTTGGGAACTACCAGTTTGCAAATTAATGGATCTGCTACGGAATTTTACGTAGTAGAGGACTTGCCTATTTCCGCTGATGGACTGATAGGAAGCCCTTTTTTATTACAGGAAGGGGCTGAAATTTCCTATTACCATAAAACCTTGGTAACTCGTAACCAACCTATTAAACCTATATTCTTCAGTAACGCTGAGGAGATGGAACTGCATCCAGTATTGCCAATTAAACATAGATTGCCAGGACGCACAGCTCTCCAAATTGCAGTTCCAGTCGCAAATCCGGAGGTTATGGAAGGGTACCTAGCACGAATCAAGACTCCTGAACAGGTCTACATTGGAGAAGCAGCAGTCTGCAATCATGATGGAATTTGCTATGTCCTAGCCACAAACACCGGAGAAGACGAAATCGAAATCGACATTGAACCACAACGCATACATCCGTATGAGATTTTTGACTCATCAGATGACGATCCTATTCCTTCGTATCTAGCAAAGGAAACAAAGGAAGACAGAACTACACGTATCCAAGATCTTTTAAGGACCGATCATCTAAACTCTGAAGAACGACAACATGTGTTCAAAATTGTCAGGGAATTTTCTGATAGATTTTTCCTACCTGAAGATAACCTGGGCAAGGTTCCCAATTTTCATCACTCTATTTACACAACAGACGACATTCCGATTAATACTAGACAGTATCGGTACCCACCAGTACATCAGGAGGAGATACAACGACAGGTTGGAGCTCTGCTATCGCAGGGTATTATTAGACCATCCACCTCACCATACAATTCTCCTTTATGGATTGTACCGAAGAAACCGGACGCCGATGGTAACAAACGTTGGCGAATGGTAATCGACTTTCGTGCATTAAACGAAAAAACAACAGGCGACAAGTTTCCATTACCTAATATTCCAGAAATACTAGACAAGGTAGGCGGAGCAAAATACTTCTCAATATTTGATTTGGCAAATGGATTTCATCAGATTGAAATGAACCCAAAGGACAGACAGAAGACCGCGTTTACAACCCCACATGGACATTTCGAGTTTGTGCGTATGCCTTTTGGTTTGAAGAACGCACCACCGACATTCCAACGCGTC
The DNA here is from genome assembly GCF_907164935.1 of Osmia bicornis bicornis. Lineage (NCBI taxonomy): Eukaryota > Metazoa > Arthropoda > Insecta > Hymenoptera > Megachilidae > Osmia > Osmia bicornis. The sequence goes on along the minus strand of NW_025791146.1, from coordinate 404,643 downwards.
ATGAACCGGGTAACATCAGGCCTGGAAAACGTACTTGTGTTCATAGATGATATGATTGTTTTTTCTTCATCGCTGCGTGAACACGAAATTAAAGTTAAAAACTATTCGATCGCCTCAGGGAATATGGACTTACTCTACAGACTAATAAATGCGAATTCCTACGCAAGGAGGTTGCCTATCTGGGACACATTTTGTCTGCTGACGGGGTTGAACCAGATCCTAGGAAACTTCAGGCCGTAAAAAACTTTCCGATTCCAAAAACACAGAAGAATGTGCAACAGTTTCTGGGACTGACGGGATACTATCGCCGATTCATCAAGGATTACTTTCTAAAGGCAAAAACACTAGTTCAGTTGTTGGGAAAAGGAACCCCTTTCCAATGGACTGAAGAACAACAAGGGAGTTTTGAACTATTGTGTAAAGAACTCTGTACACAACCAATATTACAATATCCAGATTTTGAACGACCATTTGTTATCACGACGGATGCTTCGGATCATGCGATTGGGGCAGTTTTAAGCCAAGGAGAAATTGGACGAGACTTACCAATTGCATACGCTTCTCGAAGTTTGAATCCAGCCGAAAGAAATTATTCAGCAACGGAAAAGGAGTGTCTAGCCATGGTATACGCAGTACAGTATTTCCGACCATATGTCTTCGGACGAAGATTTACACTTGTCACGGATCATCGACCGCTGGTTTGGTTACGTTCAGTTAAAGACCCCACTTCACGGCTAGTAAAATGGAAATTAAGACTCTTAGAGTACGAGTACGATGTTATTCACAAGCCTGGGAAAATAAACAAAAACGCAGACGCTTTATCCCGGAACCCTCCTACAGTCTGTCTCCCTTTGATTCCACGAGAAGACAAGGAGTTCAAAGTGCCAATACCAAACCCGGACCCTCAGCCGGATACCATTGGTCGACGCATCCATGAATTGCGACGAGATCGGGAGAAAAGACCAACATACACGGAAGATACCAGCAGTTCTGATGAAGCGACAATCACGCCTCAACCCCGATCAATTAGAAGAAGGAAAATACATCAAGATCCAACCGACAGGATCACACCAATCATAAAATCACCATTACCTACCCCTTCACAAAATCTGTTGGAACTACGGGATGATATCAACCTAACCTCTCCATTTATGCCAATAGCGCATTCCACTCAAACCGCTGGTCATTTCATACCAAGTCCAACCACTTCCGAGACTCCACAAAACACTGAAGATTTAATATCTTTCGACGAAGAGGAAAACAGTCAGACTACCATAAGGCCTGCGTCTACTGTCGTGGAACTACCTGACCCTCCTACACCACCAACAGACGGACCAGATGTCCAAGGTTTACAACCACCCCTACAACCTGCCAGACCGCAGACTCCACCGGGTACACAAATTCAAGAAAGCACTCCAATGCACTTTAGTAATACTCTGCCCATCTGCTATGAATCAGCAGCGGACTCATTATCATCACACCCAGAAGACTCATCATCGGAAGAAGAACAAGATGATCACGGCCGCTGTAAAATAATAAATTGCGAAGAAACGCTCATCACCACAAAGGGAAACTACGCACACTTGACGTCCGCAGATTGCCAACTAATTGATCCTGGAGGAAGAATGCTTGTCGATGTTGGCTATCTCGGAAAGGAGGACCTCTGCAACAATAATCCAAAGAAAGGACAAGTCATTACCACATCCAGGCAAGAATTTCAAATCTTTACCGTTTTTGTTACACGGAATTTTTGGGAAGAAATCAAAGAAGAAGACGTCGTTTCGGCACTGCAAAACTTGAGAACCGCTCTCAGAGAAACCAGGACAACAAATATTCGACTGACTATAACCAGGAAGCAGGATCGACATACCATTCAGAGATATCAAGCCCTGATTAATAAAGTATTTAAAGATACCAGCATAGAGATTACCCTATGCCTGGGAACAATAAGGTTACCATCTGAAAACATCCGAAAACAAATAATAGAGGAAGCCCATAGCAGTTTATTAGGAGGACATAAAGGAGTAACAAAAACCTACAAACGTATAAGAGCAAAATATTCATGGCCAGGAATGAGAAATGATATTCAAGAGTTCATCAGGAAATGCAAAAGCTGTCAGGAACAGAAGTTAGTAAGAGCGAAAACTCGACAACCGATGCTAATCACAGACACACCATTGGAAGCGTTTGATAAAATCGCTCTAGACACTGTTGGACCACTCCCTGAGACTTCTGGGGGAAACCGCCACATCTTAACCATACAGGATAACTTGACCAAATATTGCATAGCCGTTGCACTACCAACCATCAAAGCTACAACCATAGCTGATGCGTTCGCGAGACATTTCATTTCAATTTTCGGAACACCTCGTGAAATTTTAACGGATAGAGGAACAAGCTTTATGGGAAAAGTCATGACGCACTTGGCAGAAATTTTCAAAATTAAACAAGTTACTACTTCAGGTTACAGACCACAAACCAATGGTTCTCTGGAGAGAAGTCATATCGTACTTATAGAATACTTAAAACATTACATGGATTCATACGAGGACTGGGACCTGTACCTACCTTTCGCAACGCTATTCTACAACACGTCAGTTCACGAAGCTACCAATTTCACCCCGCACGAGCTGATCTTTGGAAAACCAGCCCGACAACCAAGTTCTTTTCCAGAAGGAGAAGAATTGGATACTTATGGAACTTACCTCACTCATCTAATCACAAGACTGACTGAAACCCGCAACATAGCAGCAGATAATTTAAACACCGCAAAGGACGATCGCAATACAAACCGGACAAATGGGTAGTTGGCTCAAGGAGTACCGCACCGGGTCCATTATAAGGTCACAGGGACCTTTCCAGCCAGGCAGCGGCAAGTTCAACCTTGGACGTGCCAGCCAGACACGAGACCCAAAGGCAATCGACCAGGGAACCTCAATGGCATCGCAACGAGGAAAGGAGGACCGACAACCTGCGGTGTCCTACATTTGGGAGAATGGGTTGCTCCTGGCCCAGATCACCGATGACAACATCACAACCTGGACGCCGAGTGATAGCCTGAGGAAACGCAGGAAACTGCGCCCAGGCACCCCTCCACCAACATGGGACCAGCCACTCCAAGGACCAGCATCCAACCGATCAACCAGCAACGGTGGCCATCAATCAAAGACTCCCTAAGCTAAGTCCCCACATATACACAATTACATACACGCACACCACACATCGCAATAGTTCAGTTCAAAAGTAATAGAATCATTTGGCAATTTTGGTGTACTCATCCGACTCCGAATGGTGAAAGCATCGTAACAAACGATGTTTCATCTTAGAGGGGAGATGTTACGTATCCGTCTTGGAAATTTCCTTATATGGTGTTACAAACCCTTCTCAAGAAATTTCCTTGTATGGAATCGGATGTGTGCACCCGACACCAACCGTCTTCTAGAAAATTCGAGACCAACGCAAAGCAAGGGCGCGGTCCTACGGGTCACGTAGAGTCAGTCCCCACCACCCTTTTTACTCTAGTTTTTGAGTATAAAAAGGGTGGCGACAAGGGCACCTCGGGTCTAGTTGAAGTCTAGAATCAGTTCGATACACGTCAGTACGTTCTTTTCGGATAATCTCTGCAACGAGGAAACTCTGCGAGATCGGGTATTCAAGTCCCTTTCAAGCACTCACAGTAACTATACAGTACGTTGTCGGCTGTTAAGCATTATTATAATCGTTGTAATCCGCCCCCGTTTGCTCGTGTTCGTGAAAACCGAGAAGGATTAGATTCTTGCTTCGCGGAATCGAAACTAAACTTTATTTATTCAACTCATTTCAAACGTGCAACCTAGAGTTCAATTCATTGAATACCGCGACAATTACACACAACAATTGTAAGGTCCGGAATAGAGAATAAACTCATACTAGTTTAATTTACATACTATTGTACAATTATATTTACTGTCCAGAAACCCACTAAGGTGTACCTTTACCGCTCGAGGTACATCAATCAAGTTACGAGACCTAATACTAACGCTTCCTGCGGCTCCCTACGTTAGCCATACGTAGGTTCGTCCGCATATCGCTCTCCTGAGGCTCCCTACGTTAGCCATACGTAGGTTCGTCCTCCACTCTACACCTTTCCTGTGGCTCCCTACGTTAGCCATACGTAGGTTCGTCCACCATAGCCAACCTCCTGGAGCTCCCTACGTTAGCCATACGTAGGTTCGTCTCCACGTCTACTTCCTTAGGCTCCCAGTGTTAATAACAACACTGGTCAAGCCATTAACAATTACCATTTACCTAAATTAAGCCCCGGCTACGCAGCCGCCCCCTCCGGCTCGTAACATTAGCAAAGCGCGTTATTCTTTCAAATATCTCGAAAACTAAAAGAGTCCGACTATTATATATATAGGAAAAAGTTGTTCAGAATGACGACCTTGACAACATATTTCAAGGTGATCGAAATCGAAGGTGGCTCCCTTATTCTAAATATTAACCCCGGTTTTTGTTATTGGCTCAAGTTTTTGAGAAATTTGAGTTAAAAAAAAAAAATAATAATTTTAATCTTCGGAGATACAATCCTGTGATTTAGAAATAGTAATTATTCGGTTATGTTTTGCGTCAGATGTTTATATAATTTCCTCCAAATAAAACATCTTTATATTATAGTGATTCAATCAGCAGATTTTCATCCTACACATGAAACTATTCAAACTATTAAATTTTAAATTGATAATTAAAACTATTACATTTTAGAATATACAGGGTGGGGCAATAGCTTTAACCACCTTGAATGTCTCCGACATTTTTAGGGATATGAACAAATTGTAATTACGCAAATTGTATTATATCAATGGAGCCATAACAAGTTAGTAATATTTTTTCATATCTCTGAAAATAGCAGAGATATTCGGGATGGACAAAGATATTGCCCACCCTGTATAATTATATAATGAATATTCACAAGCATTTGTTTTTTCAACAAACGTCGTTTGTCTTTTTACGTGCGACACACGCAACGCGTAGCTAATATTACGCCATTGTTGGAATCAATCATTTACGGTAAGTTTTGTATTTATATACATGTATTGTTTAATCTATACCTTCTTTTGTATTTATATATATCTTATTTTTCATATCAATAATTAATGCTATCAAATAATAATGAAGAGAAATATTTTTCGATTTATAGCAAAATAAGTAGTTTATACGAATTATACTACAGAATAATTTTTATACGTTAGTAACTTAATAATTTATACCATTTTTCTATTTTTTATAACTTGCATTTTTTGTTATATTGATTCTGTTAAATTTACAAACGAAAGTATCAAGAATTTTGTTTCCATGCACATTTTTCTAAAATTAATGTTCAAGGGTATAGAAATTGTTTATTTTGCGATAATATTCTAAAATATCTTAGTTCTTTCTAGGTTCCTAGTATAATAATGATTAAAAGCAGCAGATAAAATTGATACTTTATTTGCAAAAATTTCATTACTGGTTGGATGGTGTGTTGACTTTTATAAATATATATTCCACAGATGCAGATGTTTCCTGGAAAAAGAGCAGGTTCATTTGTGTATGTGCACAATGATTATGCATACAATATTGATAAGCGAAACTTTTATTTATATCGTTGTAATGGTCGTAACCGAACAAAGTGCAGAGGTTCTTTACATGTGGATGAGAATAATGTTAACATAGTTGCTGAACATAATCACCCCAGTCAAAAACATCTTAGTACACGGTATTTGATGATACAAGAAATAAGTGAGCTCAGTCGGAATACATTAATACCGTTGAAACAAATATTTGATGATGTTTGTAGAAAATACGTTTATGCAAATACAGTTTACATATCCTCTAATAATTTTTTGAAAAGAAATATACAAATGTTTATTTATAGGTATCCAGAAGCTGCAGCTTATTGTGCTTTTAACACCTTAAGACCGACATTACAAAGAATGCGAGCCAGTAACAAGCCACAAATTCCACAATCATTAGAAATTTTATACGAGAGATTACAAAATTATCAACCTCTAAAAAATATAAAAATATATTATTTAAGATCAGAAATAGGCGAGAGTGCAATAATATTGACAACTGATACTTTATTACAAGCATTATCTAAAAGTAAAGAATTGTTTGTTGATGGCACGTTTGCAGTAAGTATTGTAAAGCTGATGAAATCTGTATAAATATTTATAAATCGCACAGTGCTTGTCTGTACTTTTAGTTTTTACCGAAAAAACCTCAGACTGGACAGCTCTATACCATCCATATGCGCTTCATGGATAACGTGAAATATGATTTGTGTTAGATTTAATTGTTATTAAATTATATGCAATAATATAAAAAGGATTGTCTTTTTTTAAGGTATTGCGACTATACTTGTTTTATGTGAAAAACGAACGGCTACATTATATACTGCTATATGGCAAAAAATATTTAATCTAATTCCCGAATTGCCAAATAATATAAATTTTATAATGAGTGACTATGAAATAGCAGCTGTAAAAGCAGTGCGTAAATTTTTCCCTAATGCACATATACATGGCTGCTGGTTCCATTATTGTTAGGTATGTGGTACTATTTAAAGTTATATGTTATAATTTAATTACAATATGAAATTTCTCGTTGTATAGAAAGTTAAATTTTTCTTACATGTTACAGGCGGTTCTTCGAAAGTGGCGCAAGTTTGGTTTGACTAATGCACCTAATATCGTTGTGCGTATGACGATGTCTCTGCCTTTACTACCTGAAATGAAATTTCAGGAAGGCTTATTAATTATACAGAGAGAGGTAGATATTATATCACACAATTTTCCTAATGTTCTTTTGTTTATGGCCTATATGCGAACTAATTGGTTAAAAATGGCATCGCGTGTTAGCATGCACAATTGTCCAGTGCGTACTAATAATATTGCAGAATCTTTCCATAATATCACAGCTTTAAAATTAGTAAAACAAAATATAAACGTTTGGACATTTTTGGGTATGTTACGTCGCGAGCGTGATACGGCGCGCGACGTACAAAATATAAAAAGAAAAGAAATTGATATTTAGTTATATTATTATCTCTTTTACTTTCTGGGTGATTAATACGCGGTTGAGAACGGTATTATCGCTGCCACCAGTCCCAATCGTGCTCGACGATGTTAGGTCGGTAACGATTGGAACAATTTAAGAAGAATCGTTTAATTTATAATAAGATTCTGAATTTATTTATTGAGTCCGTCAATGCTCTGGTCCCATACGGGCTCCTCGTGTGAATTTGTGCGAAGATGGTAAGCGTGAATGTATAGGAAGGAAGTGTGTTTGAACTAAAAATGAATTTGAAACTAGTTATGTGTAACAGAAAGTATAATCTCAAAAAAAAAGAAAAGCATAACAATAAAAATGGTTTGGTTAACAGTGAGTACGAGCTGTTGAAAATACAGAAAAATGATAATTATATATATATTAACAAGATGAGTGAAATTAGGTGTAACGTCGCGGAGTTCTCCCTCTCACTGAGTCCTCTGCATACCTTTGTATAATTAAATCTAGACCGTTGATTAGGTAGAGGTTCTTACTTACCTTTCGCTGGACGAGGATACCTGTAGAGAGGAGCCGTCCTGGTTATTGGAGACAGTAGGGTAGATATTTTTCTTCCGATCACAACAAATGTTTATTTGGTTCGAGTACAATCCTTATTCCGCGACGCGGAAAAAGGAAATATGATTAATTACGAATGATTTAAAATGAAAGAGAAAAAAGATAGGTAATTGAAAAGTGTGAAAAGAGTTTAACGTATTCGTATGAGTCCTTTACGCGGAAAACGAGAATCGCAATCTCCCGGCACTCTGCCTTTTACAAGGACTTTACCGGTCAGCTAATCACTACAATTTTCACGCGAAAACTATTTCTCGACGCGAACACGGGCTCCCCGTCACGTACCTCACGATTTTTCGACGAAGAGTGATTTGCCTCAGTCAAGCGATCGTATCTCAGGGTTCGACCCGCGATCATGGGCCCAAGGTGGACCCACGATCATTTGGCAAATCAGGGTACGTGTCGAAGGGGAAGGCCCGCACGTATTGGTTTTATCTAGGCGCGTTTCCCGAGTTCTCGTCCCTCCTTGACCTTCCTTCCGACTCTGTCTATCGTTGACTATCTTTCTCTTTACCCCTCTAACGCTATGCAAATTCCATGCGTCGCAATTCTAAAACTTCTGGAATATTCGAAATCTATTACGACTTTATTTGTTCGAATTTACTACTCAAAGAGGCTCTTATAAATGATATTTTCGGTATCGAAGAAGGATCTAGCTTCCTTAATAGATGTTTAACTTGCTATATTGAATAACTAGTAAATGAATAATGTTCAATTATTTCGTTCTTATTTGCGTTTCGGCGGTTTACGGAAAAAGGCAATGGATATTTGTAGTTATTATCGAATCGCGGATGTATGCAAATATGTTGCTGCATTTAATTGTCATTAGTTCCGCGTACATCAATTTTTAACGATTTACGTTTTTTCTAAACGTTCTACGTTTAACATTTAGCAGAGGTTCGTTGACGGTGTTTATTGCCTTGGTCGACCTTTGTCTCGAACGTTCTTGGACGTCGGTCGACGATTTCAAACTACAGTGGTTGTCACGCAAACCCTCGCATTCCATAGTCATTCAAACAGTTTCATTCCGTTTCATACTAATTGCTTTCGATCTTAATTGCACTCATTCCTGGTGGAAAGGCCGGCTGACGCATGCCTTGCAGGTAGGAGAGGTATCTCGCTTGCGAGGTAAAACAAAATCGTATTTCCCTTGTTCTGCGCGGTTAAGCCGGGAAACTTCCAAGTGCGTCGCACTGCTTAACCGCACGGCGAAAGATGTTGATAATATTTCTCCTTAACCTTAGCGGCTTCGAATTTCTATATGTTTGTAACGACCCGATAACAAACGCAATACCTTTTTGATTTCATTTCTTTATTATAACTAATTTTTATATTCCATACAAAGTATTTTATTTAATTTTTATTGTTAATATTTAATGTATAAATTTTTGTAATAAATATTTTCATTTTCGCCGATAACTGAGTTTGTTAAATACATCGATAAAAGTTTAGTCGATAAGTCGGACGGTAAAACAGTTTACCGATAAATTATCGACGTCCGACCGCGTACGCGCGAGCGCAACCCCAGTAACCATACGGTGGGGTAGTATTCTAGAGTGGGGATGCTGGACCACCACGTGACGGGGAAAACCCAGCTACCCCAAGAACTCTATGCGGAAAAAAGTGCCGACTCAGCAAAATTTGAGTATAAATAGAGGCGTTCCGCACAGTTTCAGAGCAGATCTTCTCAGACCTCGGTCTGAAACAGACAACACTCTGATCAGTAGAGAAGAGCTTGCGCTGAACTGTCTAGGCAGCGATAGAGCGCGAGCTACAGCTAATTTCTACTCTTCCACTGGTGGCGTGCAGTACCACGGATCAGTGCACCTCCTATCCGCGGTTCGCAACGTGTTACCCAGGTGTTACGCTAAGCCTACGTTTAAGTGTAAAGAGCTAGCGAGGAGCGGAGCTCCTTGAACGGCCTGCGATTAACACGGCTCTGGTATAACCAGAAACCGATTGCGACCCATAGGAAAGGTTAACTGGATTCTAGCGTTCTAGCACAAACCTCTGGAATTTAGTTTCCATAATTATTGTTGAAAACAAACAGAGTGTTGACTGTATAAGAAGACCACGCCGCATTCGCGTTAGCGCTATCGATTATTACGATTAATTACAATTATGAATTTTTACTTACATATATTAATTACTAATTACATATTTTTCAATTGTATTCCCAATCTAGGGCGAACGTATTATAATCTCTTATTGTATTCCTAATTCTAGCCGCACTTATTGTGATACTAGCGATTTTGTATTATATTTCAATATTCACTTACCTTTCTATTTTTGAATAAACAATTTTCCATTAGTTTCTAGCACATTAGTGTTTGGATTACACTCCTTAACCGCAAACCACACGAACCTATAATCCCTTTAACACAGAATACGAGTCGCCTTCTAAGGGAACCGCTCTCCCTACAAGTCGGTGCAGTGACGTACTCACTCTGGGTCGTTATATGTTTATTGCTACGCGGTTTCGACGAGACAATCGTCCTAAGGAAGGTTGACTTCTTATTATTTGAAAAGAACTAATTATAGCCTCCTTTGTGTGCCTCGCCTGGGATTGTCTCCAAGTGCTGCGCACTGATGAGGTACACAAATTCGGTATGTTAACGGTTAAACTATTCAAAACTATCAGAAACAAAATGGAAATAGATCTTAGCTACGGTCGAATTATTGAAAATAATTCGGACGTAACAGGTACAGTATTTTTTAATTTTCATTATTTACATATAAAATACATATCAATTAAGTACGATGAATCAATTTATTATTTAATGTCTGTATTAACGTTACTTTTTGAATTAATCAAATCATTGAACAGTATCTAGTAAATTGTTAATAAATTTTAGAGAAAATAAGAGACCTGCTTATTGATCAAGAACTTGATTTGAATCGATTACGAAATGGTATAGCATGTAGAAGACCACGTACTTATGCTAATATTAATCGTAGGAAAAAAATAATAAAAGCTCAAGCCGAATATGATACTGAAAGGTTTGTCTTTATAATAATTATAATTATAATTATTTGTATTATTTATGCATATTTTGAATCTTGATTTACATAATTTTGTAGATTAACTTTAAAAGAGTTTTTACGTATTTTCAATTATGAAGACACAATTTTCTAAAGTAATAAAATTGGTACTTTGGCAGGTATGTAAAATCGCTTCGTCGCAAAAAGATCCTTAAAGATATCGTAAAGATAAAAATATTTTTCGTACAGATGAGAATATTGATGATGAAATTGCAGATGCCAATTATTTTGCTAAAACGACTAATAGTCAAATGGAAGAAGGTAAATAAATTTATCTTATTATATAGTAAGTACTACCAATAACTATAAATATGATATTCTATTAAAAATAAAATAGAACGGATGCATAGGAGAAGAATTAGAAGAACCTTACCTAATACGACTTCGATATCGTCGGATTCCTCGAAAGCCGAAGACAGGAAAGCATCAGGTTATCTTTACACGCCATTTTTGAATTAGAAATTATGTAATTCTGTTAAACAAGCTGCTTTCTTCAAAATAGTTCTTTTGGAATAGAAAAAAAATAATTCACAATATTACTTCAGAGGTCCGTCTTTAGCAAAATTCGTTAGTTTTGTAACGGGCGTGAAAAATTGCAACGCAAAGTGTCGGAAGAACTTTTTATTACATATTCCACTCATCGGTCCGCAATCTGCAACTGTCAAAGCCTGAGGCTTCGCCAAACTTTCTTTAGTTTCTCACACACGCACGTATTATACACACTCTTACGACTCTCATGCATCACCCGACGTACACACCCTTACAGTTTCGATTATCTCAAACTGTTCACGATCCTTTCAGAATGCAGAGAAAAGGATCTACCGGTTCTCGCATATTTTACAAGTAAAGAGCAGGACGAAACTAGAGACGTCGATATTCAGTGCGCAAACACAATTGCTCGTCAACATTCAAGCAATTCCTTAACGGAGAGTTCATTACAAATATTTGAAGAAAATGACATCTATAAATCCCAGCAGCATATTGTACAGTGTAGAACGGAAAATAGACTGTAATTGGTCTATTACATAAAAATAAATGGTAATTTATTGAAATTTATACAGGATATGTTCCAAAAAGGTGATAAAAGTCGAACTCCTTGTACGAAAACAAATTGAAAATTCGTTTATTATTTTGCAATCCATGACATCATTTTCGAGATACTTGCAATTGGAAATTAGAATGAATCGGAATTTGAGTTCCGACACGCACAGTTCTAACCGACTTTTCGTTGACCAGGACTTTCTTCGAACTCGATGGCGCGTGTAAAGCATTCACGCACACATAGCCAGGATTTTTGCATCAACTATCTTATACGAAAGTATGCATCCGTTTCAGAACCGAACTCGTGCGAATTTTTTGTAGACAGTGGTTTCGTATTGAACTTGAGTTTGGTTTTGAAACAGTTGCATACTTTCGTATAAGATAATTGCTGCCAAAAGCCTTGCTATGTGTACGTGGACACTTTACACGCGCTTCCGAATGCGAAAAGAGGCCTAGGCCAACGAAAAGTCGGTTCGAGTTGAGTGCGTCGGAAGTCAAATACTTAATTTTCAAATACATATAATCTAGAAAACAAATCTACGGGCTATAAAAAATTTCGCATGAAGAGTTCAGACTTTTCATTTTTGTGGGACACCTTGTATATACATATTGATATATTATACAACATTAATCGAACTAATTTTTTTTTAAGGTGATGCTGTTATTTATGAGATTCTTGACGACAGTTTGTGGAAATATAAAGGAGAACATGAAAATAACAATCATGATGAAAAAGGGAGTACTAGTGACCATGCAAAAGGATACTGCACAATGTGTTTTATTAATAAAGTAACAGAAGTTCTTGTGCCATGTGGTCATCTTGCTTTATGTGTACCGTGTATCAAACGATGTGGTCGCAAACGCTGTCCTATATGCGACGTTAACGTTACGACGCATGTGACACTTTGTAACGACCCCATGAGAAAACAATACATTTTTATTTTATCATTTTTCTTTATTACATTCCATACAAAGTATTTTATTTAATTTTATTGTTAATATTTAATGTATAAAATTTTATGTAATAAACATGTTCATTTTCGTCGATAACTGAGTCTGTTAAATTCGTCGGTAAAAGTTTAGTCGATAAGTCAGACGGTAAAACAGGTATCGATAAATTATCGACGTCTGACCGCGCACGCGCCAGCGCAACCCCGTGTGAACACATAGTGGGGTATGATTCTAGAGCGGGGATGCTGGACCACCACGTGATGGGGAAAACCCAGCTACCCCAAGAACTCTATACGGAAAAAAAGTGCCGACTCAGCATCATCTGAGTATAAATAGAGGCGTTCCGCACAGGTTCGGGGCAGATCTTCCCTGACCACGGTCAGGAACAGACAATACTCTAGACAGTAGAAAAGAGCTTAAGACAGAGTGCGAATATTAGCCAATTCCTACGCTTCCACTGGTGGCGTGCATATACTACGGATTGGTGGACCTCCTATTCTCGGTGCGCAACGTGTTAAACAGGTGTTTAAGCTAAGCCAACACTCAAGTGTAATGAGCTAGCGAGGAGCTAAGCTCCTTGAAACGGCCTGCATATAACACAGCTCTGGTTATCCCAGGAACCGATTGCGACCTGTAGGAAGGGTTAACTTGAGTCCAATAGTTCTGCACAAACCTCTGGAACTTAATTTCCATAATCATTAGAGAAAATTAAGCAGAGTATTGACTGTTACAGAAGACCACGCCGCATACGCGTTAGCGCTATCGTTATTATCGTTAATTATTATAATTCATCACTAACTACTAATTACTAATTTCTATTTATATAATATTAACTACTAATTACACATTTCTTACTGTATTCCCAATTTAGGGCGAACTAATTATAATTTTTATTGTATTCCTACTTCTAGCCGCATTCATTGTAACACTAGCAATTTTGTTATATATTATATTTCAATTAAAATCCACTTACCTTTTAATTTTCTTGAATAAACAATTTCAATTAGTCTCTAGCACATTAGTGTTTGGATTTCACTCCTTAACCGCACACCACACGAACCTATAATCCCTAATAATCAGAATACGAGTCGCCTTCTAAGGGAACCGCTCTCCCTACTAGTCGGTGCAGTGACGTACTCATTCCGGGTCGTTACACGTAGATAGATTAAAATTTTTGGTGACAGCGGTGGGATTGTTCGAGTGGTAAGGAGAAATCGTATCTCTGCGGACATTAATGGTCAGCCTAGAAATAGATAAAGACAAATAAAAAATAAAATAAAAAAATAGATAAAAAATATAAAAGAAAGAAGAATACGAAGAAAGAAGAATTTAAGACGAGAAAAGAATAAGAAGATAACGCAACAAGAAAAAAAAAAGGGATACAAAATACGTATTAAGTTAATAAATAAACAAACATCAAGATGCCTAACGGGATAGCCGATCAACCAGCCAGCGCATCAGCCAGCGGATCAGCTAACGGATCGACTGAAGGAAGCCGACCGATCAGTATTCGCGATGCAGCAGACATCGTACCAGCATTCAACGGCCGCAACATACCAGTCTACCAGTTTGCAAAGAGCTGTTTCAAAGCGAAGAATATAGTCTCTCCTAATGCTGAGTACGGGTTGGTACAATTAATCAAAAACAAATTCTACGGACAAGCAGCAAGAGTGGTACTGAACGGAGACTACGACACTATTGAGGAACTAATTGCCGTAGTAAAATCACGGTTCGCACCGCTCTTCACTTCGATGCAGCTATGCGGTGACATGGCAAGGATCGCACAAGGACCAACTGAAGCAGTCGTGGATTACGGCAGCCGCGTCTCAGGACTCCTATTACAAATTAAAAGCTGCAACGAAATCGAATTTCCAGATAATATAGAAGGATACAACCGATCCTCAGAAACCAATACGATAAAGGCTTTCCTCACCGGTTTAAAACAAGAGATATATAACCGAATGAAAAATCAGAATTTCAACAGTCTTGATGAAGCAATCAGTGCAGCAATTGTAGCCGAGGCAGAAAATTTAGAAAGCCAGACAAAGGCTAAATTATCACAGGGATTCACTATGACCAATCAATACGAAAATTGTCTAGGATATAGGCATAATACTGGTATATGCTACAATCAGCAATTCCAAGGACAATCGATGTCGAGAGCCCGCTGGACAGTAAAACACTGCCAACATTGCCAAAGGTCCGGGCACACCGTAGAGACTTGTTGGTTTAAGGACCAGCCAGCAAGACCAGGGGTCCCTCAGGACTTTGCGCAGCCAACCCAAGCGTATAAAAACCAGCCTACGCAAAGGCAAGGTCAAAATTGGACACGAACCAGACCTCCAATTTGTGAATTCTGCCAAAATATCGGCCATACAATTCAGGAATGCCGGAAAAAGGCATATCAAGAACGTATCAAGAGCCAGAGACTCCAACAGACTCCTCAAGTGCAACAGGTACGTAAGAAAGCCAACTTGTACCTAAACTTAGGAGAAATATGTAAGTCTCCCAGTGTTGAACTATTAAGCAATGATTTTAAGAGTCAAAAGGCTTTATTCATGGTCGACACGGGATCAGATATTAATATAATAAAAAAACAAGCAATTTCAAATAAAGTAATTATAAATACAGATGTAATTTTTCAATTGAATGGAATCACTAAAAGCTCTATTTATACAACAGGATACATCAAAGTAAAGATACTAGAAACAGAATCTATATTCCACATCATTGAGGAACTGCCAATCGAACAAGATGGAATTTTGGGCACAGAATACTTTAAAAGCAGTGGAGCCAGCATCAATTACGCCAAGTCTATACTAATCATAAATAACAATATAATACCATTCAAACAACCAGCAGTAATAATACCATCCAGGACAAAAACCATGATACCTATAAGAGTATCAAACACTGAAATTAAAGCTGGTTTTGTCCCAAAATTACAGCTTCACCCACAACTATATATGGGAAACGCTGTAGTTACTAATCGAGATGGTATAGCATTTCTGTATGCGATCAACGTTGGAGCAGAGGACATTGAAATCGAAATGCCAACAGTTGAATTGCAACAATACGAAGAGGCACCACAGGATGAAGAAACAGCTCACCAACAACCTAAACGAGCCCAGCAAATCCTAGAAAAATTACAAACAGATCACTTAAATCAAGAAGAACTTGCCAACGTAGAAGATATAGTACGAGAGCACGCCGACAGATTTTATATTGACGGAGACAGACTCCCAGCAACAAATAAAATCTACCACAGGATCATCACGACGGATGAGATGCCTGTAAACGTAAAACAATACAGGTATCCTCACGCATTAAAAGATGAAATCAATCACCAAGTTAATGATCTCCTAGAAAAAGGAATCATTAAACATTCATCATCACCATTTAACTCTCCCTTGTGGATAGTACCAAAAAAACAAGATTCACAAGGAAATAAATGCTGGAGATTAGTGATTGATTTCCGAAAATTAAACGAAAAAACAATCAGCGATGCATATCCACTACCAAATATCACGGATATCCTGGATCAAGTGGGAAGCGCAAAATACTTCTCCGTGTTTGATTTAAAATCTAGTTTTCACCAAACACCAATGCATCCAGAAGACAAGCACAAGACGGCATTCTCAACACCATTCGGGCATTTCGAGTTCAATAGAATGCCTTTTGGTTTAAAAAATGCTGCAGCCACGTTCCAGCGCCTGATGAACAATGTTTTAGACGGACTACAAGGACTGGAATTATTCGTGTTCATCGATGATATCGTAATTTATGCAAGCTCATTAAGGGAACACGAAATAAAAGTCAACAGGATGATGACGAAGCTTAGAGAAGCAAACTTATGCTTGCAACCCGACAAGTGCCAATTTCTGAAGAAAGAAGTGGCATACCTGGGTCATATAATTACAGAAGACGGTGTAAAACCTGACCCAGCAAAGGTTGAAGCGGTCCAAAAATTCCCCGTTCCGAAGACTGTCAAAAATATCAGACAGTTCCTAGGATTGTGCGGATATTATAGACGTTTCATTAAAAACTTCTCTAAAATAGCTAAACCATTATCCGATTTGACAAAAAAGGAGCAAAAATTTGAGTGGTCCAGCCAACAACAGCAAGCTTTCGAGTTCCTAAGAAACGTGCTATGCGAAGAACCGATCTTACAATATCCTGACTTTGAGAGACCGTTCAATATAACCACTGATGCATCCGGAACAGCAGTGGGAGCAGTCCTAAGTCAAGGAGAGATAGGAAAAGATCAGCCAGTAGCATATGCATCAAGAGTAATGAATAAACCGGAAACACAATATTCCGCAACAGAAAGAGAACTACTTGCTGTGATATTCGCAATAAATCATTTCAGACCATATATTTTCGGTAGAAAATTCTATCTAATCACTGATCACAAACCTTTAATATGGCTAAACAGTCTCTCAGACCCTACATCGAGACTCATGAGATGGAAATTAAGATTAAGCGAATATGATTACGAGATTAAATACAAACCAGGCAGACAAAATATAAACGCTGATGCTCTATCTAGAAATCCTGTCGAAGATATAAACGCTCTACAAATACATGCGAAAAGGTTACATTCATCCACGTCTGGGTCAAAGAAGAAGCATAAGAAAAGGAAAGAGTGGCACCAATACCCCACTCGCCCCAGACAAACGACGACCACCTCAGAATCTGGAAAACACAAAAAGAAAAAAGAATGGCACCAGTACCCCACTCGCCCAAGACAAACTACCACTACATCAGAAACAAAGGAACACAAAAAGAAAAAAGAGTGGCACCAATATCCCACTCGCCCTAGGCAAACAACGACATCAGAATCTAGAGAATATAAAAGAAAAAAGGAAGTACATCAATATCCAACCAGACCGAGACCAGCAACTACAACAGAGTCTGAACAACATAAAAAAAAGAAAGAATGGCATCAGTATCCGAGAAGACCAAGGCCAACAACCTCATCAAGTTCACGAGATATTAAAAAGAGAAAAATCAGCCACAAACGTTTAATACGACCACGTGATGACTCCACAGATGTCGAAATAAGAAAAAGACACCGGATAGATAAAATACGAGAGAGAAGCCCATCTCAAACAGATAATACATCAAGAAAAAGAACGAAAGAAGATTGCACAAGCTCTGACGAATCTCAATATTACGAAACTGATGCATCTGAAGAGCCACCAAGACCCAAAAAGAGAACGAATCTAAATCCAAAGATTTATTCCTCTGAAGAAATCAAGAAGAAAAGAAAACCTAATGAACAGCAAGTCACTGTTGAGGTGCATCAATTACTACAAGAAGATAAAAAATACATTATCCCGCAGAAACGACCTGTAGAAAGAGAACAAATAATAATTGGAGATGAAATAGAAGAATACAATGAAGAAACGATATTACCTAAACATATCTTCAGAGAACCACCTAGAATCGATTCCTCTTCAAGCACAAGAGAAAGATCTCCTATAATAAAAAGAAAGATAGAAAAAGAAACCTCGAGTGACACTTTATCAGCTCCTATTACACCTATTAAAATTAAAAAAGAAAAGACTAAACAACCATCTGCAATTAAACAAATTAAACCCAAAATAGTTAGTAATAAACCAGTCATGTTCAAAATAGAAGAAACCGAAGACCAGCTATGGATGAAAAAAGGCACAGTAATAATATTTTTCAATAAAGAAGGACAACCAGATGATACACAGTCAAGACAGTTCATAGAAAATGAAAAGATTAAAATTTCTAAACCACAAGACAGTATCACAGAATATAAAATTAAAAATAAATTAATTTTTGGAGTATTAGTAGATTATAAAGAGACATTACCACAGAAAATTAAAACTCTTCGTCACATATTAATTCAAAAAGGAATCCAGGAATGCAGCATGCCAGACAAGCAAGGGTTAAAGGCAATTCTTCAAATAATCTTTGCAGACTCAAACATCAATATCATCATCTGCAAAGGTACAATCCAAACTCCACCTAAAGACGAAAGAAGAAACATAATTAAAGAAAATCATGAAAGCACAGTAGCTGGACATAAAGGAATAAGAAAAACTTACCTCAGAATCAGGAACAAGTACTATTGGAAAAACATGAAAAAAGAAATTACCGATTATATTAGATCATGCATTAGCTGCCAACGAACTAAGTTAGTAAGGATGAAAAATAAGGAACCCATGGTCATCACAGATACTCCTTCAGACGCATTCGATAAGGTGTCCCTAGATATTCTTGGACCCTTACCTATGACGCAAAAAGGATACAGTTACATCCTCACTATACAAGATAATTTGACCAAATACTCCGTCGCAATCCCACTTGTGTCAGCTACATCAGAGGACGTCGCAAGAGCATTCACCAATTCATTTATATGCCAGTTCGGCAGTCCTAAAGCTATCCTCACCGACCAGGGAACATGCTTCACATCCTCGCTTATTAAAAAATTAGCTAAAATCTTCCACATCCAGACGTACCGTACATCATCCTTCCATCCTCAGTCAAACGGGTCCCTGGAAAGAAGCCATCACGTTCTAATTGAATACTTGAAACACTATATATCTAAACAAGAACACTGGGACGAATGGCTACAACAAGCAACGTTTTCTTACAACACAAGCGTTCATGAGGGAACAAAATTCACACCTCATGAACTAATATATGGAAGAAAAGCCAGACTACCTTCAAAATTTACACCTACTGACAGATTAGATACATACCCAGATTATGTAGACAAATTATTGCAAAATTTATACAAAATTAGGCAAACAGCAAAATTAAATCTAGAACAATCAAAGTATAGACAAAAATACTATTATGATAGAAAGATACGTCCAATTAATTATGAAACAGGAAAAGAAGTAATGTTATTAAACCCACCAAGAAAAAGTAAACTACAAAAAGAATATACCGGACCATACAAGGTTTTAAGAAACATAGAAAAAAACAATATAGAACTACAAATAGGTCCCAAAAAGACTAGGATAGTTCACAAGGATAGACTAAAGAGGGCCTATCGACCAATCTACAGTTTAGATCAAAAATGAAAATCGATATACCAATCTAGGTAACTTTCGTATCATGCGCATGCGCACATGCAAAATTTCGAACCTGCCGCCATATTGCTAAGAAACACTAAGAGCAAAGTACACGAAAAGAGACACTACGAAAAATACATTGAAAATTACAGAAATAGAAGAAAGAAAGAAAAGAGAAGAAATAAATTATTAAAAAAGAGTAAGCATAGACACTGAAATTTACAATTTTAATATCTTACAGTAAAGCAATAGCTCTCGTTTACAGAAAAATGGTCCAACAAACAGCACATATAGTAGACGCCTTATGCATAAAAGACGAAACAATAGCATTCGAATACGTCATGGATTTGAAAATGGGGCGAATATGTGCAACTTGTGCACTACATGTGCACCCCGATAATAAAAAATATTGGGTCCATGTAGGCACGCACCATTTCATATTAAACCAAGAAGGGTTGTCACAATTAAAATGCGTCAGGTGCGGATTCTTATTCGCTCAAACACAACCCGCTTTGGCCTGCACAACCTGTATGCAAGCCATTAATAATATCGACACAGAAACATTGGAGATATTTAGAGAGGGGTACCTGATACCAGCACAAGATCAAGAGACGTTTTATTTAAGTACACTAAATAGTTTTCCTTAAACAGTTTATTTTCCTTTCTTTTGTATATATATATTTCAATCCATTATATTACCTGTTTTTTCCATTATAAATAAATTCCTTTCTTTTTAAATTTAACAATCATATTTAATTCCGAAATCCTAAATCATTTATTCCAAATTCCTGCAAACCATTTCAATTTCGTTCGATGTATTAATGCGCAGAATCACAAGTCCGCCATATTAGTAAAGGAAAAAGATAGAAAGAGATAGAAACAAAGAGCGAGAGAGAAAGATATCGAAAGCGACGCTACGCACGCACCGCTACATTCAATTCATACAGAGCGAAAATGGTGCGACGCGCTGGTCGACGAGAACGACTACGAAAGCTAAGAAAAGCTTTGAAACAGTTTAAAGAGGTAGAATTATACTCCAAACAATTTATTTTATTTACTAATTATTTGTTTTATATAAAATTTCAAAGACAATAGTGCAAGAGGAAACTATAATACAAGAAGAAGAAAAACAATCACCACCACCACCACCACCATCACCACCACCACCACCACCTCGATGGGAACTAATATTAATAGACATTCCAGAATTCGACTGGAAGATTTACAGGAAATCAGAAAGAACTGACCCAAGACGAGAACACGGCAAGGTGATGAGGTATTTTGGGATACTGTCAGCTTCTCCGAGAAACAGCGAGGAGAAATGTTGCTGCGCCCTATGTAATATAAAAAGAAAAAATATTTGTCTCTTGAGGACAAGAGACAAGCGCGCGGGGGAAGTTGTAACGACCCCATGAGAAAACAATACATTTTTATTTTATCATTTTTCTTTATTACATTCCATACAAAGTATTTTATTTAATTTTATTGTTAATATTTAATGTATAAAATTTTATGTAATAAACATGTTCATTTTCGTCGATAACTGAGTCTGTTAAATTCGTCGGTAAAAGTTTAGTCGATAAGTCAGACGGTAAAACAGGTATCGATAAATTATCGACGTCTGACCGCGCACGCGCCAGCGCAACCCCGTGTGAACACATAGTGGGGTATGATTCTAGAGCGGGGATGCTGGACCACCACGTGATGGGGAAAACCCAGCTACCCCAAGAACTCTATACGGAAAAAAAGTGCCGACTCAGCATCATCTGAGTATAAATAGAGGCGTTCCGCACAGGTTCGGGGCAGATCTTCCCTGACCACGGTCAGGAACAGACAATACTCTAGACAGTAGAAAAGAGCTTAAGACAGAGTGCGAATATTAGCCAATTCCTACGCTTCCACTGGTGGCGTGCATATACTACGGATTGGTGGACCTCCTATTCTCGGTGCGCAACGTGTTAAACAGGTGTTTAAGCTAAGCCAACACTCAAGTGTAATGAGCTAGCGAGGAGCTAAGCTCCTTGAAACGGCCTGCATATAACACAGCTCTGGTTATCCCAGAAACCGATTGCGACCTGTAGGAAGGGTTAACTTGAGTCCAATAGTTCTGCACAAACCTCTGGAACTTAATTTCCATAATCATTAGAGAAAATTAAGCAGAGTATTGACTGTTACAGAAGACCACGCCGCATACGCGTTAGCGCTATCGTTATTATCGTTAATTATTATAATTCATCACTAACTACTAATTACTAATTTCTATTTATATAATATTAACTACTAATTACACATTTCTTACTGTATTCCCAATTTAGGGCGAACTAATTATAATTTTTATTGTATTCCTACTTCTAGCCGCATTCATTGTAACACTAGCAATTTTGTTATATATTATATTTCAATTAAAATCCACTTACCTTTTAATTTTCTTGAATAAACAATTTCAATTAGTCTCTAGCACATTAGTGTTTGGATTTCACTCCTTAACCGCACACCACACGAACCTATAATCCCTAATAATCAGAATACGAGTCGCCTTCTAAGGGAACCGCTCTCCCTACTAGTCGGTGCAGTGACGTACTCATTCCGGGTCGTTACAACTTCGTAAACAATGAATATAAATATTGTTATTTAAAATTGCTAAATAACTTTGTCTTGATAGATACTTTCATTATTTTCTATCGTATTTTTCATACGATTTATGAATCGTAATTACAAAAATTGTACTATATCAAGATGGCCATAACAAGTTAGTAATATTTTTTCATATCTCTGAAAATAGCAGAGATATTCGGGATGGACAAAGATATTGCCCACCCTGTATAATTATGTAATGAATATTCACAAGCATTTGTTTTTTCAACAAACATCGTTTGTCTTCTTACGAATGACACACGCAACACGTTGTGAACGAATATTACATTTTTAGGATCAATTATTTTCAGTAAGTTTTGTATTTACGTGTATCGTTTGATCTATCTTATTTTGTATTATACATACATATGGTTTTTTACAGGGATTTGTTTATTATACAACTGTTGTTTGGTTTTTACACGCGACACTCGCAACGCGTAGCTAATATTACGACATCGTTTGTTGGAACCAATTATTTTCGGTGTTACGCCCCGGCGGAAAATTTGAAATTTATCCGCCTTGCGTCCCTTATCAAGCCCTTTTGGGTTCCGAGGATTTCTCATGTAAGGGTCGTGAGGTGGGTGTTTCACTTTTCCGCCAATCTTTTCATTCCTCCTCTACCTTGTACATACTTGTCAAGCCTTTCAAGGTTCCGAGGATTTCTCATGCAGGGGTGTACAAGGAAGAGTTTGAGTTTAATTCGTTTCTACTTTTGCCTTCTTCTATCGCTTTCTCTTCTTTATTCTACTCTACCCTGGAATCGTGTATCTTGTCAAGCCCTTGGGTTCCGAGAATTTGTCATGCAAGGTACACGAGGAACGGTCATTTCTGTTTCCTTCTTTACAATAGTTTACGTGACCCCCTTGAAACTATCGTCGCCAACCATAGTAATACAATACAGTTAATACCACGCACAAAAACTCGGGTTAACTCGAGAGAGAGAGAGAGACGTAAGCATAACACCAGCGCTACGCAGTTAGCCAGTGCTTCGCATTCCGGGAATTTCCCTTGGTAACCGCGTAGAAACGGGAAAACCGTAATAACTTCTTTGTTAAGAAAACTCCTTCTCTCTCTCATATTGCACAAAGCGTCAGCCGGTCCAACCAGGATTATTATTACCTGATCGAATGATAGTGTGAAAGGAATGGATGGAAGAATATGTATTTAAACGATAAAACTAAGACGAAGGAGAACCCTTATAAAGTCTAATGTCGCGAACGTTCGACCGCTGTTCGAAAATCAAGGGTCGTTCAAAGCAATAAACACTATTGTATCAGAAATTCTACGAACTGCCTAGCGACAACGGTAAATTTTGAACAAAGGAACGTTCTCGAAGGAATGTTTAAATTCATAGAAAGCGAAATGCCGAATCCACCGAAATAATTATGCGAAGGGATTGTAAATGAATGCATAATTGGCATTCCGATTATCGTAAATGCATCGTCCGCTTTTACAGTGATAAGATCTTTGTTATAAATCAGGAAAGTAAACAATTTTGATCCTGTTAAGGGAAAAATATGCGGATGACGGTTTCATCTATTAAATTATATATTTTAATTTCAAACTCATTCAGTATTTCAATCAAATCAACAGTATCATTTAATAACAATAGTTCATCATCTAACAATCAACTAAATCAATAGCCGCATTTAGAAGTTATACATATAAAGGAAATACTGCGTAGTTTCTAGAAAACCGTTGAAACTATCATGGCGACGAAATAGAAAGAAAGTGGAACACCAAAGAAAGGGGATGAAGGATCTTCGTCTAGTTCGTGCGTCTAAGCCAATCACCGGGCACGCGACACTACCGAAAACGTGCCACGATTCGTCAAACCGTCCCCTCCAAGGACGATGATCGCGCGACGGGCCCTTCGACCGTCGATCTCGCGCAAAATTTGTCACTCTTGATCGATCAATCGTCGAGGTACGTGATCGGGAGCCCGTGTGTCCGAGAGATAGAGTTATTTGGAAGTTCGCGATATTTTCTCTGCGGTAAAGCCCTCCGCGTAGCGAGGCAGAGTGCCGTGCGGGTTAAAATAACCGGAACCTTCCTTCTACCTAAAATTCTATCTTTCTTTCTGGTTTTAAATCGTTTGCTCGCGTATTTTTCGACGTAACTTCACTTCGCGTAATTATATATTTTCTCGATTTTTGTAATTCGTTTGTGTCTGTCTCTCGTCGACGTCCTCGTCCGAATAATTCATTTCCGCCGCAACAAGTGCAGTGATCGCAAATCTTACCGTTCTTTGGTGTTCCAGATCATCAAGTGAATACACACAGCGAAATAACAAGCGAATATATTATCTTGTATTAATTATACAGCGTTTCGGTAAGTCGATCCTATTACCATTTTTGAACACGACGTCTATCTATTGGCAAAACGGGCGATCTGGTCCAGCCCTTCGGGGTTCCGAGAATTTCTCCGGTCAGATCGTTCCATCATACGAGGTATCGAGTAATATTTCCGACTATTATTTTGTTGCGGTTTCGTTTTCTGTTTTCTATTTTCTATCATATAAAAAGGGACACCTTAGTCCCGCCCTTTCGAGGGTGCCGAGAGTATCTCCGGCTGGGGTGTCCCCTCACGGCGGAAATACGCCGATTTCACGGTAAATTGAAGGAAAGCGAAATAGCAACAATCATTTCCCGCGACCGTTATATAATTCGTAAAGTTTCAAGTGTGATATCAGAGCGTTTGCATATTATTATGTTATATTTTGTTAAATTACATTAAGCATCTTTACCCTTGTTAAACATTACAAACCGGGACATTGTAGATACCCCCTTTTGCCAAACTTGCCGCATTGCGAGAAAATTGAATTATTTATTGTGCAATTTGTGCGAATTTATATACTTATTCATTATTTATGTGTGTTTTACGGTAATTGTTCAGGAAAAATTCATTTGAATCTAATTTGGTCATAACTTATTTATCTCTCGTCAGTCATATTTGTATTTATTTAAATTATTTATTTATTTAATATTTATTTATTTTTCTAATTTATTTTGTGCTTTGTTGAAATTTCTGTTTCTATTGAATTATTTTTGATATATTTCTCAAGTACTGAACAATTATCGCCAATTTCTTCAATTTCTTGATTTTCTGATATTCTAATATTTTTGTTATCGATTTTGATTTCATTTGAATACTGTGTGTTATATATTTTGTGTTTTGTGTCTATATATATATTTTGTGTATTGCAAATTAAATCCGTTACATTTTCCGCGTATTAAGAAATTCCGTCTAAAATGTCTGATCCAATCGACGCAGGTGAAGGCCCGAGCGGATTGAGACCGCGTACGCCTGAAAACGCCGGTGAAACACACGAAACCTGGCGCGATACACGAAATGTCAGTTTCGCTTCGCATACGTTTAGGAACGATGATCGCGAACACAGCAACCTTTCCACTACGGTTATGGAAAGTTTTGCCGTGCAACAAGCCGCCCACCATGTTCCGATTTTCGATGGATGGAACATCCGTCTTCGGGAATTTATTAGCGAAATTCAATATCACTATGATAGCTTACCATCTACGGGAAGAAGGACTTTCCTTCGACTCGTAATTTCGCGTTTAAGGGGGGAGGCACGCGACAGAGTTAACGGTTTACTTTTCATTACCGTCGGAGAGTTAATCCAGCATTTGAAATACCGTTTTACGCCGGAGAAAACTTATAATGATTACTACCGTCAATTATTGGATATACTTACGCGGCGCGATGAATCAGTATTCACATTTCATGATCGAATTCGTGGACTGTTATCTGGGATAGAAGACGTACTCAAAAGAGACTACGGCTCGCGTGCGTCCGAATTCATGGAACCGGTCAAATTGACTGCGATCGACTCGTTCATTTATGGGTTGCCTGATGAGCTTGCAAGAGCGGTCGACGCGCATGATCCCAAAACATTGAAAGACACAGTAGACGTTGCCGTTCGAGTCGAAAATCGGCAAAGACATCGTTCGTCAGGATCTTGCGATTATTATCGTCCAACCTACGAATCGCGACGAGATACATATGATGATTATCGTTCGCGCTATCGAAGTTCGGATCGGGATAGGTCGTACCATCCGCGATAGAACAGCTTCTCGCCGACAAGACGCGAAACATCGCCGGAGCGCGCAAATTACGGTTCACCGATCAGAGACGCAGGTAGGACGCGTGAATTTAGAACGTCACGTCCAATAAGGACGTTTCGGGCAGATTCGCCTGCTAGAACATCGCACCATCACTGCAAAGGGTGCACTTGTGAGAGAAAATCGCCCACAAGGCGAGAGTCTCCTGAACCGCGTCGAAAAATTGAGTACCGTAGACCGCGTACACCGCCGTTGGAGGAGCCGATACCTGGACCCTCACGTGAACGGCTAAGGTCACCGTCACCTGGCCATCGCAACAATTTAAACTCCGATGCGACTCGCCGGATGGACGCGACGATGAGTCAGGCTCTGCAACAGCGTCACAAGAGAGATCAATTCCAGAAGAAACGGTCCTTGCAATAGAGACAAAACGGGCTACGCCAATCGTAAGAATTCCATCCGACGACCTAGAACCGGGAACCGCGTGATTTCTTGTCGATACCGGTGCAGAAATTAACCTGATTAAAGTCGATCTTTTGCAACCCGACTTGCCAATCGCCACTTACGAGGCGACGATAAACTCTGGCATCACGCCGCAGAAAGACCGTACAATAGGCACAACCACCCTTGATATACAAGGGAATCCTGTTCGATTTCATGTCGATAGGTCGGATTTTCCGTTAATTACCGATGGAAATTTAGGACAAGAGTATTTTCGACAGGAAAAGGCCGAGATATCGTTCGCACATAATCCACTCGTGACGCGGACTGAACCGATTCGACCATTTCGTTTTGTCGACGAACGTTCACTAAATTGTGTAGAACGTCGGGATTTAAAACCGCGCACTTATGTCATCAAAGCGCGCAGTAGACAGTCGATCGGTATTGATGTGATTAATAACCATCTGCGAGAGGGCTATCTACCCTTGCTGGAAACGGTGGACGGCTTGTATGTAGGCAGAGCCGTAGTCGCTGTGAATGACCAGGGGGTATTCCACGTCCTCGCGATAAATACTTTAGAACGCGATTTGGAATTGGAGGTTCCACCACAAGAATTAATCCCTTTCGATTATCACTGTTTTCCGGAAGAGTCAGACGACCCGGATACCGATCAAGCAAAACCGATCGAGTTACCGAGGTTCTAAATAAGTTGCGACTAGATCATTTAAATTTCGAAGAACGTAGCCACGTGGAAGACTTAATAGAGGAATTTCCGGAAAGATTCCACCTTCCGACGGATAAATTACAAGCAACAACTTTCATTAAACACAATATTCCGACTGTAGACGAAGTGCCGATAAATACTAGGCAATATAGGTTTCCTCCCGTCCACAAGGACGAGATAGAAAGACAAATCTTAACGATATTAGCTAGCGGAATAATTGTTCCGTCGAATTCACCTTATAATTCTCCCCTGTGGATTGTCCCGAAGAAACCCGATTCTAAGGGCAATCCCAGGTGGACAATGGTGATTGATTTTCGGAAATTAAACGAAAAGACCGTAGGCGACGCGTATCCGTTACCTAATATGACGGAAATTCTCGACTTAATTGGAAACGCGCAATACTTCTCAGTGTTCGATCTTGCAAGCGGGTTCCAACAAATAGAGACGGATCCGAAGGATCGTCACAAGACCGCATTTAGTACACCCACGGGACACTATGAATACGCTAGAATGCCGGAAGGATTGAAAAATGCTCCAGCAACCTTCCAACGGTTAATGAACCAATTACTTCGCGGTTTGCAAGGCATAGAATTGTTTGTGTATTTGGACGACATTGTCATCTTCGCGAAAACGTTGGAGGAACACGGAAAGAAGGTCCGATGCCTGTTTACGCGCCTGGCCGACGCCGGTTTAACCGTCCAACCAGATAAATGCGAATTCTTACGAACTCAGGTCGCGTATCTCGGACACGTGATCGGTAGAAACGGTGTCCTACCGGATCCAAAGAAGATATCCGCTGTTAAGAACTTTCCGCGACCCAGAAACGCCAAAAACATTCGACAATTTCTAGGCTTAGCGGGATACTACCGCAGGTTCATCAAGAACTTTGCTGCCAAATCTAAACCGCTCTCTGATTTGCTAAAGAAGAACGTACCCTTCGTGTGGGGGTAAAAACAACGAGTAGCTTTCATCGCGTTAAGAAAAGCACTCTGCAGTGCACCGATCTTGCAATACCCCGATTTTCAGAAGCCGTTTACGCTTACTACCGACGCGTCAGGCTTCGCCATCTTAGTCAAGAGGTCGACGGACACGATCTACCCGTTGCGTATCTTTCGCGTACGCTCACAGAACCAGAGCGAAACTACTTCACCACCGAGAAGGAGTGTTTAGCGATTTTATACGCCGTATTGCATTTTCGACCTTATCTTTACGGGCGTAAATTCAAGTTAGTTAGCGATCATGAGCCTTTAAGATGGATCAATTCAATCAAGGATCCAGGGCAACGTTTAGTCCGTTGGCGTCTAAAATTGCGCGATTACGAATACGAGTTCGTGCATAAACCCGGGAAACTGAATACAAATGCAGATGCGCTTTCGAGAAATCCAGTCAATGAAGCGGAGCTGAACGAATCAGATGCTTTCACGTTAACATCTAGTTCCGAGACAGAGAATGAGAAGGAAGAATCGTCTTCTGTAATTAAAATGATCAATCGATTTGTAGTAACTTCCGCGCAAGTCAAATCTAGGAAAGCGCGACGAAGGTCAACATACGCGAACTTGTTGCCGATATCGGGGTCTCCGCGGTCGTCTGATTCTGAAACACCGACAGTCGTCGTTCGTAGGGGGCGAACGACACGGACGGAATAGCCATGCGTACACGTTTAAGATCCGCTACACAACCCGTTCCATTAACTGCATCTAATCTTTCTCAACCAACTATCATAGTAACTTCCAACACTCCTACAGATACCGATCTTTCAACCGATAACCCAACCGACACTGATACTGATTCCGAAGCGGGAACGCCAATTTATGTGCGTAGACGTAGCGTGTTGCCGAGCCCGGGGCTCAGTTCGCGTCAGCGGATTCCGGGAGTATCCCAGACCCCAGAGCCTGACAGCGCTACCACCGATTCTGATCAAGAATGTTTTAAGACACCGCTTTCAAATGTATCAAAAACGTATTTCGAATTACCATCAGTTAATGACGCGACGACTAAAGATAAAGCAGTAGAGTCGGACGCTGACGTTGACAATTCACATCGTCCTGACGGGTTACCGCATCCTACTGAAATTTTCTCTGACACAGTAATCCATAGACCGTTACAACAATCTCAACTACCTGGTAATTTACCATCCACACCACCAATAGCCCTATCTACTCCTAATATAAAACGTCTTTCCGAAAAGGTTCCTGAACAGCAACAAAACGAAATAATTGTGCCTGCAGATGTACCACCAATTGAGGAATCAGCCAGCGACTCGTTCATAGACGTAGATTCATCGTATTTTGACGCGCCAGAAAATAGAGCAACTACACCCGCGAAAACAGTGCATTTCGCGTGCGAAAATCTAACATACTATCGTGACAACTATGTACACTTCTTAAGTAAAGATCTGTCGCTTACGCCAATTAGTAAACTGCTCATTGACATAGGAGCAATTAATTTCGAAAACTTTAAAAATACGGATTTGAAAGTTGGAACAATTTTTGTTACCAAACGCGGTAGTAACCACGTGTTTACCATCGTAATTAAAGATAACATCAACGACGATTTACCATTAGCCAAATTAGAATCAAGTTTAAATAAACTAAAACATAAGATGTCTGAATTAAATGTTCAATCTTTCAGAATATCTAGATTCGATGATTTGACCGAGGATTTGCCTCAGAATGCATTATCAAGCATTCTGCGGAAAATCTTCGGGCAAACGAATATTAAAATAACGTTATGCTATGGTAGAGTCCAGTTACCGCCCACGGAAATACGTCCGGATATTATCTCGGAACTACATAGTAGTTTAGTGGGTGGACACAAAGGGGTAACGAAAACTTACCATCGAATTCGTGAGAGGTTTTATTGGCCGAATATGCGAAAACAAATTGAAGAATACATACAGAATTGTGAGAGTTGCCAAACGCGTAAAATATCGAGGGAACGTACACGCGAACCGATGATAATTACAGACACACCGGTTGAACCGTTTGCGAAAGTATCGTTGGACACGGTGGGTCCATTTACCAGAACACCTGACGGGAACAAACATATCTTGACCATCCAAGATAATTTAACGAAATTCTGCATTGCTGTTCCGGTACCTAATATCAGAGCCGAAACAATAACCCACGCACTCGTTACAAACCTCATCCTGCAATTCGGTGCTCCCAAGGTCATACTATCTGATCGAGGCACGATTTTCCTAAATCGAATTATTTCCGCCGTAGCTAAGATGTTCGGTATACACCACCTTACCACGTCAGGTTATAGACCACAAACGAATGGCTCATTAGAACGGAGTCATGCAGTTTTGGTGGATCACATTACACACAACTTAGGAGACTTCGATGACTGGGATAGATTAGTACCGTTTGCGATTTTTGCCTACAATACCTCGGTACACGAGGGAACAAAATTTACACCGTTTGAACTAGTGTACGGAAAACGCGCACGGGCACCTACCGCGTTCCCCGCGAGCGACGACCTGCCCACTTATGAGGGATACATTCGCGATTGAAGCGATCGTCTGCACGAAATGCAGGACATTGCTGGACAAAATCTTATAAGAGCTAAGAATCGTTCGAAAGCTTATTACGACGCTACAGCTTGTCCATTCAAAGGTCGTGTCGGGGACGTGGCATATGTCCTGGTCGAAGCGCGCAAGGGCAAGTTCGGCAAAAGATACCATGGTCAATATGAAATAGTCGAAATAACCCCTCACAAAAACGTCGTGTTGAAGGATGAAATGGGAAACGTCTTTAGCAAACATATCGATAAATCAAAGTTCTGGAAACCCAAAAACGGTTGATCACTGCACAGTTGGCCGTCTATCCGTTTAAAATCGAATTGATCGATGAAGGGGCAACACAGCTCCATGGAGGGCCGGCTGGTGCAGTGCATTCTTATTATCCAACTTCGAAAAGGAGGAGCATACTCAATTCGATCAGTATATTTTTTTTTTTTATTATTATTTTTTTTTCCTGGCTTTGTTCACTGATTACTCCGAGATGAATGGACCAATCGGAATGAAATCTCTTGTGTCTTGTAGGATATGTCTTCCGATTGATCCCGTTATAAAAACATTTCGCATTTTTTTATTCCAAACGGTTTTTATTGCAAAAAAACGTACTATTTCATGTACGTCCGGTGTATGTTCACCGATTAACCTGAGACGGATCGACCAATCGGAATGAAACTTTTTGCATCTTGTACAGTACAACTCCCCATTGGTCACGTGAAAAAAATATTTTGCATTTTTTATTCCTAACGACTTTTTTTTCTAAATGTACGTTTGCTGATTACTCCGAGACGGATAGACCAATCGGAATTAAATCTTTTGCATCTTGTAGGATATGCCTTCCGATTGGTCCCGTTATAAAAACATTTCGCATTTTTTTATTCCGAACGGTTTTCATTATTGCAAAATATGTTCTGGTTCAAGGAATGCACCGATTGCGATGAAAGTTTTTACATTTCGTAGACCACTCCACGATGATTCCATTTCCCAAAATTTATGTAACTTCTTATTGTTAATAACTATTATTATTATAATAAAAAGCCTATTCTTTAGGGTTACCCTCCAAGGAATATACCGATCGCGATTTTTTAAAGTTGTCCCTGCAAGTAAACTTCGTCAGTTTCTTTACCAATTGGTTGCTAATAGGGTATCCTTCAAATACTGCTTGTTCCACTAAAAAGTGTGAAACAAAATAATTTTTAACAAAAAAAAAGTCCGACTTCGAAATGCACTAAAAAGTATAAAATTATTTCTATTTCATTTATATCTGTATTCCACAGCTATTAATACAATCTACTTAATCGTTAAATAGGATAGTAAATATATTTCAACCTTTTCGGAGGCGGCGCAAAATTAAACATATAATTTTTTCTTTGAAAAATAATAGGAATTTCATTATATCGTGTATCTTTACCATATCATCATCGCTTATCAATTATCGTACGTAATATATTTCTGTCCACCATTTATATGATCGCAAATTAAGAAGCAAGCTGTAGAGGGGAATCTCACACGTTATTAAAAATCTCCCTAGACCTAGTGAGCTGCGCAAGTTAAGTATGGTCTCTCGTGAAATGTAGTATACATGTACATCAGAAGTACTACCAACTTCTGATACAATCGCTACAATTACAAATGTTTTCTGCCGTATCCATAACGTTTCTAATATCTTTTCTTACGACTTATGAATTACCAAGTTTGCCATACCGCAATCAAATCGTTATTAACAGGATTGTATAGTCAGGTACTTTTAATTTTAGCCGCCTCCGAAAAGGTTGAAATATATTTAGTATCCTATTTAACGATTAAGTAGATTGTATTAATAGTTGTGGAATACAGATATAAAAGAAATAGAAATTATTTTATACTTGTTAGTGCATTTCGAAGTCGGATTTTTTTTTGTTAAAAATTATTTTTTTGAATTAAACAATCTTTTCAGAGCGGACCAAGCGTTAACACCGTATTCAAATCAAAATCTAACGTGCGAATATTTGATTTTTACATTGTATTTAAACAATTTTGGAATTCAGCATCGTTATGGCATCGACATCGAAGGCCGTTTACCGGAATACGTCTGAGGAAAACCGAGGACGCCGAGTTTTCGTGGCGAGGATCCCGATCTTACACCAGGACCAAAGACCTTCGATGCGCTCGCTCGTCGGCCCAGAGTTGTCTCAGTGCCGCTTGCTAACCAGCCGTTGCGAGAATGCTGGGATGGGGGACGTTGACCACACCGAGGAGCAATGAGGGCTTACGTAAAGAGAGAAATCGGTCCAACAGACGCAGCCACACCCCTGGCAAAGGGATTCATAGACCTGCATACTTAACCCTAATGTTTTGCGGGAGGGCCACAAGTTCTACCTTGACCCAACTGAGACGGACTCTCCCAACCAACCTACACCCTACGGTGGGGGCGCAACTATTGGCCCCGGTTTCACCGGTGGCACACAGACATCGTGCGCAACGGAGGAAAGGCGGCGGTGCTGGGCCTCTGGATCGGTGAGACGAGCGCGGGTCAAAGAAGACGAACGCCACCGTACTCGGACATACCGGACGACCCTGCATCCATCGAAGGGCGAACACATTGCAGCATAGAACTCAGCAACGTGCAGGCACCTCCTCATCGCCGAGGGCGGTGATAGTTCTAAGGGGGAGGATTTGTTACGCCCCGGCGGAAAATGTGAAATTTATCCGTCTTGCGTCCCTTATCAAGCCCTTTTGGGTTACGAGAGTATCTCATGTAAGGGTCGTGAGGTTGGTGTTTCAACTTTCCGCCAATCTTTTCATTCCTCCTCGACCTTGTGCATTCTTGTCAAGCCTTTCGAGGTTACGAGGATTTCTCATGCAGGGGTGTACAAGGAAGAGTTTGAGTTTAATTCTTTCTATTTTTATTTCTTCTATCGTCTACGTGACCCTGCTTAAAACTATCGTCGCCAACCATAGTAATACAATACAGTTTAATACCAGGCACAAAAACTCGAGTTAGTTCGAGCCAGAGAGAGAGCCGTTAGCATAACACCAGCGCTACGCAGTTAGCCAGTGCTTCGCATTCCGGGAATTTCCCTTGGTAACTGCGTAGGAACGGGAAAACCGTAATAACTTCTTTGTTAAGAAAACTCTTTCTCTCTCTATTGCACAAAGCGTCAGCCGGTCCAACCAGGATCATTATTACCTGACCGGAATGATAGTGTGAAAGGATGGATGGATGAATATGTTTTTAAACGATGAAACTAAGGAATGAGAACCCTTCTAAAATCAAACGTCGCGAACGTTCTACCGCCGTTCGAAAATCAAGAGTCGTTCAAAGCAATAAACACTATTGTATTAGAAATTCTAAGAACTGCCTAGCGACAACGGTAAATTTTGAACAAAGGAACGTTCTCGAAGGAATGTTTAAATTCATAGAAAGCGAAATGCCGAATCCACCGAAATAATTATGCGAATAGATTGTTAATGAATGCATAATTTGCCACGACATTGCGATTATCGTGAGCGCATCATCCGCTTTTATACTAAAATTGACCATCTTCATTGCAAATCAGGAAAGTAAATAATTTTGATCCTGTTAAGAGAGAATATACGGATGACGGTTTCATCTATTAAATTATATATTTTAATCTCAAATTCATTCTGCATTTCAATTAAATCAATAGTATTTAATAGTTAATCATTGAACAATCAACTAAATCAATCATTTAATAATTATACTGCGTAGTTTCTAGAAACCGTTGAAACTATCATGGCGACGAGATAGAAAGAAAAGGAACACCAAAGAAAGGGGATGAAGGATCTTCGTCTAGTTCGCGCGTCTTAGCCAATCACCAGGCACGCGACACTACCGAAAACGGTGCCATAATTCGTCAAACCGTCCCCTCCAAGGACGATGATCGCGCGACGGGCCCTTCGACCGTCGATCTCGCGCAAAATTTGTCACTCTTGATCGATCAATCGTTTAGGTACGTGGTCGGGAGCCCGTATGTCCGAGAGACAGAGTTGTTCGGAAATCGCGATAGTTTTCCTCTGCGGTAAAGACCTCCGCGTAGCGAGGCAGAGTGCCGTGGTAGTTGAAATCGTCGGATTCTTAACAAGGACTCATTGACGCGCACGTAAAACCTTCCTTCTACCTAATTTTCTCTTCTTTTTGATTTAAATCGTTTGCTCGCGTAATAATTCGTATTAAATTCATTTCGCGTAAATATCTATACCTTTTCGTTCGTATTCGTTTGTCTCTCGTCGACGTACTCGTCCATAATAATTCGTTTTCCGCCGCGACAGTGCAGTGACCGAAAATCTTACCGTTCTTTGGTGTTCCAGATTATCGAGCGAATACCCACAGCGAAATAGCAAGCGAATTTATAAATATTGAATTTTATTAAACAGCGTTTCGGTAAGTCGATCTCATTTCAATTTTTGAACACGACGTCTATCTATTGGCAAAACGGGTGATCTGGTCCAGCCCTTCGGGGTTCCGAGAGTAGCTCCGGTCAGATCGTTCCATCGTACGAGGTATCAATTATCATTGTCGATTATTATTGCTATTCGGTTTGTTGCGATTTCGTTTACGTGTTTTGTATTATCAAAAGGGGCACCTTAGTCCAGCTCTTTCGATGGTTCCGAGAGTATCTCCGGCTTGGGTGCGCCCTAACGGGCGAAAACCGCCAAATTGACGAAATTGGAGGAGAAACGAAATAGTAGCAATCATTTCCCGCGACCGCTATATAATTCGTAAAGTTTCAACTGCGCTATCAGCGTATAATAGTATTTTCGTTAACTAGCACTAAGCATCTTTACCCTTGTTAAAGTATGAATGTAATACGCATGAACTGGTACTTTCAATAACGAGTTTTTCAAATTAATTAGATCTCAATTTTTGGCATTTTGTATTCTGTTATTTACTTAACTTTTTCCATTCAAAATTAAACCAGTTTCATTATTTAAACAGTTTCAAAATTTCATTTCAAACATACCTAACACCTTTTCAGTTATACACGCCTACCAACATATACGGATTCAAGGAGGGACCCGTACGGGTCCTAAAGCGTTGAACGAACCCAACGAAGGACTAATAAGCTAAATTCTAATTTCAACATCTTAATAAACTTGTCTTTCGTCTTTCAATTATCGACAGCGTTAACCCGCTCAAGACTGGTGGCAGCGATACCAACCATCGCGCTCAGAATAGGGGAGAAAGAGTAGGGAATTGTATTTCAACTATCAAATTGAAATTCGTTCTTCAATAACTAAATTACTTTCTTTCTAAAATCCTTTTACGTTGCGCCGTCGCACGCGCAATGTAACAGTATTTTAAACACTTGGTTCCGTTCAAAACTTACGCCTAGGTATTTAGCTTCTTTGCAAGCCGGAATTTCATTGTCTCCGATTTTCACAGGTATTCCTGCTTCTAGTTAGTAGGATAGACTGCGACTTATGTGGAGCCAGTTGTAGGCCTTCCCTGTTGTATCATTTAACCATGTCTTTTATAGTATCATCAGCAATCTGCTTCATAATTTCCAGGTCTTTTTCAATGATCACTATGCCTATATCACTCGCAAATACTACAAAATACACATCCCTTCTCCTTCTTATTTGTAGTAGGCCATCGTATACGAGGTTCCACATAAATGGACCAATTATGGAACCTTGTGGAACCCCTCCTGTCACCTTGACTCTTTTCCGTCCATCAGAAGCTTCTATCTCGATCCAAGGATCGCTCAGATACGATCTTGTTAATTTAGTTAATTTATTTGGGAATTTTTTTTTCATCATTTACCTAA
The DNA here is from genome assembly GCF_907164935.1 of Osmia bicornis bicornis. NCBI lineage: Eukaryota > Metazoa > Arthropoda > Insecta > Hymenoptera > Megachilidae > Osmia > Osmia bicornis. Next base: position 367,744 of record NW_025791146.1, on the reverse strand, counting down.
TAACACTGTCCCATCTTAAATTCGTTACTTTGCGCATCGCATGTATCGTACTCCGTCCCTTCCGAAATCCATATTGGTCCGTACTGAGTTCATTTTTTTCCAGTGCCTTTGTTAACCTTTTCTTAATAACTTGTTCGAATATTTTAGCAATATTTGAAGCTATGCACAGAGGTCTAAAGTCCGATGGCTTTACTTCGATTATTTTTCCTCCTTGTTTTTGTCTATTTTTCCCTTTGGTAACAGACCAGGCTTGTGGTTTTCCAGGCCTCGGGCCAGTGTTCCCAATCCAGGCATCCATTTAGTAGCTTTTTCCAAAAATCTACTGCCTTTAGTGCAATTTCTTTTGCTGCTGATGCTGTTATACCATCCGGTCCTGGGGCTTTCCTGATTGCCATCTTTCTACAGGCTTCTGCTACCTCCTCTCCTGTTATATTTTCTGTGTCTGTTTCTTCCCCCTCTCTATCCTTTTCTACTGCTCGTACCTAGTCTCTCTTGTCCCCTTTCTTATTTTCTATCTGGGTTCCCTCAAGCATAAATAGCCCCTTTACTATTTCCATCGTTTGCTGAAGATTTAGTCTGACCGGTGGTGGGTTTGGCCTTAGCTGTTTCATGGCTGCTTTATAAGGCCTCCCCCACACATCCATATCAACTGTCCCTATCAGTTTTCCCATGCCTCTCTTTTCCCTTTCCTTATCTCCCTGTTTAGTATTCTTTTAGTTTCCCTATATTCCTGCTCTAGTTCTGCTATTTTACCCTTATCCGATCTTTTGTTTGCTCTAGTTAGTATTCTTCTAACTTTCTTCGCATTTTTCCTCATGTCCGCAATTTCGTTAGACCACCAATGTACCGGTTCCCTTTGATTTCCTTTCTTACTTGCCCTTTGTAGGCAGCTACTTCTTGGTTCCTCTATTTCCCTAAGCACCTGTATTATACTTCCTTCTCCTGTTCCATTTTCTACTCCTATCTTTCGTGTCATTTCTTCAGCTTTTCCTAGGAATTTATTAACGGATTTTTTGCTATTCACCTTGTTTGTATTATTTTTCCCTTTCTTGTCCTCTTCCTACGTTTGGCTTTCCCTACCTGTATCTCATGCCATTATACTGGTGGTCCGACCCCGTGAAATCTGTCAGTACTTTGCTGACTTTTACATTACTATTTATGTTTGAGCTGACTATTAGTATGTCGATTTTTGACCCCCTGCCTCGTAAGCAGGTATTTCCCCCCTTACTGTAGATTGGTACTAGGTTATTTGAAGTCATAAGTTCTGTAAGCTTTTCCCCCCTTTTATTACTGTTGTGCCCACCCCATAATGGAGATTTGCTATTTAGGTCGCCTGTTAGTATCACGCCTTTCCACTTTCTTTCCCTAATCAGTACCTCAATATCATTTAGCCTCCTATTTTCTTCATCATTGTCTATATTAGGTGAAATATAGCAGCTAACTATAAGTATCTCGTTGTATAGAATCGCTATCATTCCTGTCGTTCTTTTTATTATATTTATACTTTTCCCTTTAACTATCCCTTCCAGTGTGACCCATATAGCGGCATTCCCTCTAGCATCCCCATACCAGTGACTTAGATTTTTATTTTGTTCCGTGATCGTTACTATATCAGGTTTATATCTTTCTACCGTTTCTGCTAGTAAATCTGAGCTAACCTGCATCTATTCAAATTTATTTGTAATATTTTAACCGCGTATTTTATTTAATATTTTCCCCCGCTTTGCCACCTCCTTATATTGCATGCACTTCATTGATCCTGCTATGTGCATCAATTCACTTCCCCTTATCCCTTTCAGTGCGCATATTCTGCATTTAGACTTTTCCGCTTTGCAGTCGGTCATAGTATGGCCCTCTTCGCCACACCTTCTGCAAATTACTTTATCATCATCAAAAGTGACGCATCTGGCTGCTATATGCCCTATGTTGTGGCATTTGTAGCATCTTATAATATTGGGTAACTGCCTTACCCTGCAGTTCACCCACCCAATTTTTATTTTATTTTCCTTTAGTTCGTCTAATATACTCACAGTTCCCTCAATTATTGCAGCCTGAGTGCCCATGTAGGCCCTTCTCAGGGTTTTGCAATCTAACTCTTCCCTTTTAATTTTAGAGGCCAGCGACACTTGTTCAATTATTTCATCTCTTTCTGTTGTCGGTTCGATATCCAAAATCTCAATTTTGACCTTAGGTATTAGGTGTATGATCTTTGCTTCCATTCCCATTGCAGTTTTCACTTTCTCGTGGAATATTTCGCTCTCCTTTTTTGAGTTAAATTCCACTAGTATATCCCCTGCTCTCGTTTGTCTGGTCCTTTTTACTATTCGCTTCCGCAAATGTCATATTTTCATCAACTTTAATCTTCACCGATTCGTTTATTCTTGGTCGAAGATTCCCTTTCTTCTTCTTTCTACTTTTTCCTCTCTAGTCCTATTATAGCTGCGTACTCTATTTCTTTCAGCTGTTTTTTCCTTTCTGTTTTTAACTTCCTCCCATTCTGACTCGGAGGACAGAACCCCATGTCCACTTCTGATTCTCTTTATACTTCTGATTTCAGGCAAGACTCGGGGTTCGTTTAGGAACGTCCTTGTCCTTTTGTTTATTCCCTCCTCCTCCGGCGGTGTAATCTCTTTTCTTTATGACATTAATCTCTCTTCCTCTTTTTTGTTTCTCTTTTTCTCCACCTTTCTTTGAATTTCATTCATCTCCATCCTATACTGGCATACTATTTTTTCCAGCTCTTTCTGTTTTTCCCACTCTCTCCTTTCCTTTTTATATATTTCCGCCGCCGCTTTAGCCATATTCTTGGCTCTTTCCAGGTCCATCCTCATCTTCTTACTTGTTTCTTTTGCCTCTATGTTGAAATTTTTATCCTTTCTTATATATTTATCTACAATTATGTTAGATGTTTCAATCATGTCGAGTATCTGCCACAGACCTGTTAGAGTTAGTCCTATTCCACCAGTCTCTGCGTCATATTCTATTTTGTCCCTTCCTTTCCCTCTTCCTTTATTGGAATTATCCTTGGTCGGATACATTTCCTTGTTCTTCTTCCTCTTCGTCACCTGTTAGGTCGATATTTGCCTCCATTCTTTCAGTCTTCTTCATCTCCTCTATACTCCTAATTACAGGACTTATTGTAACTGGGCTCCTGGGCAAGATCCTTGCCGGGCTGAACACCTCCATCCATTCTTCCTCTCTAGATGTTGTCCCCATATCACCAAGTTTATGATCCTTTATACTCGTGTGGGTTCCTTCTGGTCCCTTTCTGATCGCCCCTGGCTTTAGTTTGTTCCCTCCTCATTTACCGTAGTCGTTTCCTTTTTCTTGCCAATAGTCGTAATTGTTATGTCCATTTCTTGTGTTATTTTCCTTGTTATTTGGTTTTGGTTGTTTTTATTTTTATTGCTCATTTTCATACGTGTCCCACGAGAAGGTCGGATCTATACGTCCGCCCGCACAGAGCCGCCTTGCACGGGTAGGCCTAAATTACTCGGGGGGGGGGGGGGGCGGCAGGTACGTTTACGGCTACTGTTTTTTATTTACTAGTCCTCGTAGCCATTCACCCCTAGGCACGGTGTTGTCCTTAACACCATGGGTTAGGACTATTTTCGGTGGGGATTCTAAGATTGTAGTAACTATGGGAGAAGAGTTGTAAGTGGAAACAGTCGGATAAGGCAGATGTAAATGTAAATGTAAAGATTGCGGAGAGAAAGTGATGGCAGAAATGAGGAATAAAAGAACAGGAACGGGAGAAGAGAAAAGAAAAGAAGAAAAGGAAGAAAAAGAAGAGGAAAAGGAAAAGAAAAGAAAAGACAAGAAGAGAAGGAAAACACAGGGGGTTGTAACGTTTACTTCTTTCGCTACTTATGCGAAGGAGAAGATACCGCGAGTAGTACGGGCGTACGATTTCCCCTACGCGTCTCAAGGAGTGGTTCGCGTTCGCTGCGCGTTCGCGAAGGCAGAAGGAACGGTGAAGTCAGTAACGAGACGTAGTTTTGCGGTGTAAAAAAGAAAATATCGATTTATTCAGAAAGATGGTGATTGAAGTATGGCAAAATAGCCGATCACAGAATGGTAGTAGCACCGCAAATATTATGGCAGTTTACGCGTTCAACAATCAACGGAACGCAATTCTCATCTAATAGATGTTCAATAGACGCGCAGATTATGTAAATATAATATACAACGAACTTGACTAGATTGATCGTCAATAAGCACGCAGATCGGATTCACACGAATCGAAAGTGTAATAAAAAAAATGGTAACGCAAAAGAAAAGATTTCAACCAGTCGAGCGACTTTAACGCGACTCAAAAAACTCAGTCTTCATTTATACGGAAAAATGACTGGTTGAATAACGCATTTAAATCTCACGGAATAATTATAATAGAATATAAAGTAATATAAGAAAATATAACGTAAAGAAAAATCTCAACCAGTCGAGCGACTTTAACGCGACTCAAAAAACTCAGTCTTCATTTATACGGAAAAATGACTGGTTGAATAACGCATTTTAAGAAATATGAGAAAATATATGAAAAGAATAACGCAAAGTATCCGAACGCAAAATCGTGACCCTGCTCGGAATGCGAAAAGTAATATATACACAACGGTTACAAAATTTCGTTGGTCGTCTACGATTCAAACGTCTTTCGCCGAGGACGAGTTATTGTTCGCTCGATTGTTTCGGAAACATATACCGAAATCACGACGCACGAAGGTCGCGTGATCGTGGAGCGCGTAGGCAAGAGAGGAACGTTTGAATTTATTAACCGTGCAGCGAAATATTAACTTTTACGCGTCTCTTAAATCGCAGAATGGCGAGCCAGTGGATTCCGAGGATACTTCCGTTCAGCGAGGTTTTCACCTGCGAACCTCAGATCGACAGGGGCACTGACTTCACGATTTCAGTCACAATCAAAGGATGAGAAAGTCGCGCACTAAGTCCCGACCCTCGACTCCTTTGCAGACTGAAATACGTGTATTTAAGAGAATCCGATAACCGTGGATTTGCCGGAATCCGTCAACGTTCTTCCTGGAGTACGAAGCGTGCTCAAGGAAGAAATTAAGACTGCCAAGAGCGAGATCACGGCCCTCCAAATTGCAATGTAAAATTGCCAGAGCACAAGCAAAACGGGGATGGCTCGACTAGGTTTCCCTAGGAGTCAACGTCTTCTTGGATATGCCTGTGTAGGGCGATCTTTCGAGGGTGCTGAGTCCCAAGATAGAAGGCCACTACTTAATGAAAGGGAGGTGTCCAAGCTCGGGCTCTAGTCACGACTTGCTGGATCGCAATCTTTAGACGGTTGTCTCTTGGAAGAGAGCCGTAGGTGAAAGCGTCCGTTCTGCTTGTCGTTTGGGACCAGAGTGTCGATCGATGGATCGACACTGAGCTCCTTCGATCCGGCGTTCGAAGGAGGGGATCCGCGCACGCGCTCCACTTCGAAAAATAAGTAGGGATAGCACATACCATCGCTATAGTTCCGATCTCCCAAAAAAAATCTATACTACTTGTTTTATACTATGTAACTGTACGAATGTACGGTTACAGGGTATAGAAGGAGAAGAAGAGAAGAAAGAGAAATAAGAAATAGAAATACAATTTACTAATAGGGATTTTAATATCTATATTTCTTTCAGTTCTAATATTTAGTAACCAGTTTATCCGTTTAATAATCAGTCTGTTCTACTCCCGATATATTATATCTAAGTTCGGCTTCCTTTCTTTTATTTGATCTTTTCTATTTTCTAGCTCGTGTCGCAGCTTGGTGTCTTTTCCAATCTTGCAACCACGGACTTCTCTCCCGTTTTATGAACTTCATCTCATATTTGTGTTATTATTGTTTTATGATTCTTTTATATCCCTGGTCCTATTCTTATATTAATAAGATGTATTCATTATTGATGTGCTCTTATATATTATTTTTTTAATTTGCGTTTTACGTTCTTGTAGCCCTTTCGCTCCTCCACCTCAATCTTCGTTATTCTATTGCCTAACTTGATCCATGCATCCTTTTTCTTGTCTAGATGGACCGTTTTATCGCTTCCACTGTACTTAGGTTTTTCGTATGTGTCCATTATTTCGCCGTACTACTATAATGTACTATACTATGTCCGCGTCACGTTCTAATATCTTCCGTTCATGCGCTGTACTATGCCCCGCTATTTGCGCATGCGTCTATTCCACTGGCGTATGTATTCGGGGTGCCCTCATTTTCTTATTTGCTATGAAAGAGTTTTACCGTCTAACTGCCTACTCTGTTTGTGTGCCTCTAAATACCTATCTCCCTTTTACAGCCTTGTAGCATTTCCTTCGCGTCTTATATCTTTCCTGGCACTATATCTAAATTTTTATTCTCCCTCACAGGTAGCAGCTACCCGTGCTCCTAACTACTTCCCTGCTTTTCCGTCTGCGCATCCCCTTTGCGCCTACCAGACACTCTTGCGCCACCACTTCCTTCCTTTACGTATTTCCTTCTTGCACTAACCGTTCGTGCTTCATCTCGTCTACCAATTTTACTTGTTTAATAAGTTTTCTCACTTACCTTGTGTTTTCAGTGTTTGTGAATATAATCGTTTTACCCTGATGTTGTGTAGAGTGCCTAGTTTGTACCGTGTTTCACAGTTTATGTGTGTTTTCCTGCTGTCTTCGTTTCTTGCGCCACGTGCTCGTATTTGTCTCCGCCATTACAGCTGGCATTTCCATTTGTGATATCGGCGAAAAACCACTCCAGTATTTTACATCCTCCCATTTATTCTTCATTCCATTACTTTGTATCATCATCCTTATAAGTTTTTCTTGGTTTGTGAAGTGTGCTATCGTGATTTTCCATGTCATTTCGTGTACCCTCCTGCAGCCATTTTAGTTTTGCTTTCCTATGTTGGAGCGATAACCCGTTTATTTCCGTACGACCTATTGTCCGCACCATAAACGTCTATTTATTAAATAAACTATACACATTTGTAAGGATTTATTTGAGTTTTATTTCAATTTCTCTGGATTTTTCACCCATTTTCCGGTCCCACGCCAGGAGCGGCTCCTCCGCACGTCCGACTCCCACGACATCCCACGACATACCACAACGACCTCACTGAATGTCAACCTGAAGAAATTCAAAAAAGCGCGGGTAAACGGCGGGAGTAACTATGACTCTCTTAAGCGTCCTCGTCGCTCACACGGTGCTTTCCCTCCGGCTCAGCCGTCCAGTTGTTGCCAACTGAACGTTGCCCAGCTCCCACCTCGTGGAGGTGCGGGGGGATCGGGAGCCACTTTGCATCGAGTAGCACCGCGGGGACGACGTGGTCGCTTCTGAGAGTTGTAGTTACAGGGGGGGTGATGCGTAATACACACCTTTGGCCCCTCAACCTCTTCCGTCCAAGTCGCACTACCTGCCGGTAACATGGTTATCAAATGACACCATGGCTAAACGGAGTGCGGCGAACTTGGCGCAAGCCATGTGGACTGTTTAGGTTTGCTTCCCTCTCAGTTCACGCCTTCGGGCAATTATATATGCAATGAAAACACAAAACAAGCCTCGGATGCTGTCGGTCCCGAGCAGTGGCGACAGCAATGGTGGAAACACCAACCAGGGTGTACCAAACCCCCTGGTTTCAACCTCTACTTCAAATACTGGTAGACGTAGAAATGAAATTCCTGAGCGATGCCCTTCCTGTGGTATCCAGCTAACTGACAAAACAACTTCAAGTGCCGCGCAACACGTACGCAGATGCAACGCTCCTCCAATATAGCCTGATGGCAATACCTGTGATATATGCTCCAAAAAATTTAAAACATATCCTGGACTACGCCAACACATTCGCCTAATGCATATACAACATTATAATGATATGGACCTCCAACTCGCTCGTGATAGACAATTCTCTGCTCGGCCTCAATATTCTGAAGGTAAAATTCGAACAATTGCTCACATTAAAGCCTCAATCCCCAATAGGAAGAGTTTACTATCCAAAGAAATTAATGCTATACTATCAAAAGAATCCGGTCGCACAGTTGATGGTATAAAAAAGTTAAGACAACGTCAGACATATAAAACACCTTTCCGACGAAATTGAAGCAATTAAAAAGTCCATGTTACGTGAACTATGTCCATTAACACCAAAGATTGTCCTTTCCAGAGTAGATGCAACACAGACGTGTGCTCAATCAGCTGCACCCAATCCATCTGCAATTTCCACACTAGATTCTATAAGTTCTCATTCCGGATGTACTCATGCATCGTGTACACTAATCTCATCTCAAGAAGTATGCTCCGTATTAACTGATATTCGGAAAGATGTATCACCTGAAATTTCTTTTATTATCGATGCTCTCATGAGCAATAGTCCGAAAGAAACCGTAGTAAAAATGATTGATGAATGCATACGTAAAATTATTCAGTTAGATCAGCCGAACAAAAACAGTAATAATAAAATAATAAACACCCATACAAAACTAAAAACAGTTACTTGCATTCAAAATTTAAAGGTAACCGCACCAAGAGACGTGCAGGTCAATATGCACGTCTTCAGAAATTATATATGAAAAATCCCTCTCAAGCTGCAGAACATATCTTAACTGGATCTACACTTGATCCTCCTGAATCCCAGGCTATGGACGAGTTTGAAAGATATTATCAGAATGTTTTTGCTCAGGAAGACCTACACTGGAAACCCCAACCAAGTTAATCTAAACCTATAGTAGACATCTCCCGTCTTATTACCCAAATTGAGATATATCTTCAGCTTCGCAAATTGAAAGAATCCGCTCTTGGCCTGGACGGAATCAAACGTGAGCATTTAAGATCAATGTCACGTCCAAACTTACATGCCCTGTTGAACATTATTTGAGGCATGAAATATCTACCACCAATCCTTCGGTCAAATAGAACATCGCTAATTCCAAAAACTGGCAATACTGAAGAACTAAAACACTGGAGGCCTATTACGGTATCAAGTCGAGTCCTTAGACTCTTGAATAAAATCATCGTTTCTCGCCTAGAAAATGAAATACGGTTGTCATATAGCCAGAGAGGATTTACTAAAATTGACGGTATAATGGTACGATTTTACAAACCGTTATACGTACAATGCGAAACTCATCTAAGCCTTTTGTTATAATGTCCATAGGTCTGGCTAAGGCGTTTGATAGTGTATCTTTGGTGTCCATTGTTGATGCTTTACGAAAGCATGGAATTGATGAACATACAATTCAATATATTGAAAATAATTACCGCGATGTCTCCACCGTTCTTGAATGTAACGGCAGACGATCTAGGCCTTTAAATATCAAACGCGACGTGGAGCAAGGCGACCCCATGTCTGGATTTCTGTTTAACACAGTACTTGATGGTTTACTTTAAAAATTCCACAATAGAACCGGTATTAAAATCAATGATACAAATATTGTTACATTAGCGTTTGCTGATGATATCGTTATTCTAGCTCCGTCAATTTTGATAATGAAAGGTCATATTAAAATAATAGAAACATTCTTTAAGCGCCACGGCTTTAAAGTCAATGTCGATAAATGTGCCGCGTTGCAATTTATCTCGGTTCCAGGAACTAAAAGATTAGTAATCGAGACGAAGCCTTTACTCAAAATTAATAGCTCCTCTGTTCCAACTCTGGGTGTATCTTCGCAGTTTAAATATCTCGGGCTTCACTATGGGTTCCGCGGTGTGTCATCTCCAACATCTTCTAAACTCGAGGAAATGCTTGGACGCCTAAAGAAATATCCGCTTAAGTCCGAGCAAAAATTAAACATCCTTCAACGTTATATGATACCACGTTTTCACCACAGTATGCAAACAATGGATGTTACTAAGAAAAAGCTCTCTTACCTTGATCGCTGTATCATAAAATTCGTTAAAGCAACACTGCATCTCCCAAAAACAACACCGACTGCGTATCTTTATGCGCCTCTCAAAACCGGTGGTTTAGGAATACCATCCCTCCAACTCCACATTGCGGCAGTATACGCAGACTTGAACGCATAGCAGTACGAGGAGATCCCGAAACACAGGCTGTAATGCGAACTCCGATTATTCAGTCTTTATGTAGCAAATTACAAAAGATTCTGAACCACATTAATCGTACCACCAAGTATGCTGTTCAAGACTATTGGGCTGATGCTCTACACAGTACCGCATTAGGTGCTGGTTTGAAACATATGTCAGCAGGCGTATCTACTTGGATATATCATCACCCCAAGATCTGGAAAGGAAGAGATTATATAGGAGCCATAAATCTAAGAATAGGCCTCTTACCAACCAAAGGGGCTCCATATATGTCGGACACCGACTGTAGGAATCCCTCATGTACTGGTACCCGCGAATCCTTATATCACATCCTTCAGCGATGTCCAGTCACTCATTCCCCAGGAATCAACAGTCATGACAATATAAATGAAACACTTAAAACCTCTATAGCTAAAACTTGTCTAAATTGCGAAGAAGCTCCCCGATTGGAAACAAAAACTGACAGGTACGTACCCGATCTGATATGCGTAAAAGATACCACCGCATATATAGTTGAGACCACTGTCGCTTATGAATCCAAACCAATATCTCTTGGAAATGCTTACAAAATTAAAAAAGGTAAATATACCTTACCAGAACTAAATAACAAAATAAACAATATATACCGTGTATCAGATGTACAGGTCATGCCATTTGTTGTTGGAGCACGCGGTAGCTGGATGTCAAGTAATGATAACATCAGCACGTTCAAACTTCCAAAAGTGCTTCGCCCAATTATATGCAATCTCGCACTGCAATGGGGCGTGTCGATTCATCGACAATTTATGAGCACCGTGTGGCGGATTTCTAAGGAACGTGCTAATTATAAAACCAGGAAAAAGCGGTAAGCAAAGGAATATGAATTCTCATGCCATACCATCGGTATTCTACCCAAATAAAAGTATATGTAATTACATATAAACATTAGCCTACCAGTGGGCATTTATGTTTGTCACCTATTAATACACTGAACAAATTGGTACTAGGCATATAGAGCAGCGGTATTAGCCAAATGCATCGTAATCTAATTAGTGACGCGCATGAATGGATTAACGAGATTCCCTTCTGTCCCCGTCTACTTTCTAGCGAAACCACTGCCAAGGGAACCATCTTGGAAAAATTAGAGGGGAAAGAAGACCCTGTTGAGCTTGACTCTAGGCTGGCATTGTAAGAAGACATGAGAGGTGTAGCATAAGTGGGAGATTTTATATCGCCGGTGAAATACCAGTACATTCATAGTTTCTTTACTTACTCGGTTAGGCGGAGCGCGTGCACCGTGGTTTCGACCCGGTTGTCACGGAATTCTAGAACCAAGCGTACAAGAGTGGTTGAGGTCGATAATACTCCGGCGTGATCCGATTCAAGGACACTGCCAGGCCTGGAGTTTGACTAGGGCGGTACATCTGTCAAAGAATAACGCAGGTGTCCTAAGGCCAGTTCAGCGAGGACAGAAACCTCGCCTAGAGCAGGTCCGACCCGACGGTCGGTCGGAAGTTGAGTGCCGGATCCGCTCAGCTTGAACGCGCCTTCCAGAGTCGATCCCAGGGAGTCGCAGACTCCTGGGCAGGACGAGGATGTGGAGAGAACGGGTGCCAAACGAGACACACAGATGTGGTTTTGAAAAAAAACACTTTAATTTCACCTGCGCCACAAAACAGCACAGGAGAGTCAACACATAAACAAGCACTCCGCAAGGCAGAATGCCCAGCTGAGCAGTCACATTCACAAGACCGTCTTGTCGAAGCGTCGACGACGCTTTTACAATAGTCCAAACCGCACTCGAGGCGTCGTAAACACCGTCGGAGACAAGTCCGAACGCACGCGAGGCGTCGTACACTTTTATCGAATAGGCGAAACACACGCGAAATGTTGTTAACGTTTTTATAGAATAAGCGGAACACTCGCGAGGCGTTGTAAACGCTTTTATAGAAAAAGCGAAACACTCGCGAGGCGTTGCAACCGCTTTTATAGAATAAGCGATGCACACACGAGGCGTTCGAGTATGCCATACACGATGCACGCCCCTGCTTTCCCGAGTACGGAAATCTTGATGATCGCGAACGGATATCTTGTGCGCGTAACGCACGGAAATCTTGCCGCGTGCAGGGCACGTCGAAAAATAGCCTTTTCAGTACCCGAACGCACGGAAACGCAATCCACGTCGCAATTTGAGGCAACCCAAGATGGCAGCCGGAAACGAACGCACAGTCGCGAAAACGACTGGAGCGTTCACACGCGACACGTTGGTGAGTCCGAGAGCTCTTCTGCTCTTTGTTTCCTCGCTGAGGACGGAACAGGGCTTCTCTACTTTTTGTTGGCTCGCAGAAACGTTGTAACGCGTTTTCTTTCGTTTTACAGAGATTGGTATTCACGCACGTGTTGCGACTTCGACGTTTCGCAATGGACTCTTCGTTAGAGAACGTTCCTCTCGATGACGACAAGAGAGAGAGCGCAGTGTATCACGCTTCCCGATTGGTCGGGAAGGATCGGATGATCTTACAATATATTGTTAGACAATAGAAAAGGCTCGCTTTCGACGTAGCGCGTTTGTCATCCGCTTTCCTATAGGTGGTTGACGGGTGACACTCTCGCGACACGGTGTGTCTAATCTATTAATTATATGCGCACGTTTCAGCGGCGTCTATCGGACGCATTTTTACCGACACTCCTGAACATACCGCCCGCCTCGAAACAGTAGTTTCGAAATATGCACTGCATTCAACTTGAACAAAATTAATCGTTGATTTGCAAATAACTTAACCTACCTTAATCTAAGAATTACAGAACAAAATAGAAAAGGGTGTACATCATTACATGGTTTGAAAAGAAATTGCTTATACGAACGAATGACCACCCGCCATGACAAGGTGTGTATTCGTAGAATTTGACAGCGCAACGCCCACGACGGCGGTCACGGCTTGGCCGACTCGCTCTCGACTGGCAAGATGCACAATTTTACAATGGGACGTTTATACTCTGAAGTTACCGTTTTCACAGTGACGACACGGACATGACCATCATCCCCAGATGATGTAACTGCGAAACTCGACCTAATTCCCATTGGCACGGAGGCAAATTCGGATTACGAAGTAAGACAAGTTGTCCAATATTGAGTGAAGATTGAACGCGCCTCCATTTATTGCGCTGCTGGAGGGTGTTGACGTAATCGCAGCTCCACAACTTCCAGAATCTTTCGAACATGTGCTGTACTAACTACCAGCTTGACAACCGATTTTCATTTAAGTAAAGAAGAGACGGTTGAGGGGGCGTAGGCGGAGCCTGGCCTATTAAAAAATGACCTGGCGTTAGGGCCTCATAGTTATCAAAGGTGTCCGAAATGGGACCTAAAGGGCGTGAGTTCAGGCACGCTTCGATCCCGCATAAGAGGGTGGAGACCTGTTCAAAAGTAGGCGTATGTCTGCGAAGAAGACGAGAGAGGTGATGCTTCACACTTCGCACACCCACTTCCCAGATCCCGCCGAAATGTGGCGCGGAAGGGGCAATGAAATTCCACGTGACTCCGTCCGCAGCCGTTTTGTTTTGAAAATTTGGATCGCGTGTCGCTGCCTTATACGCGAGTCGCAATTCTTTATCTGCTCCAACGAAGGTCGTACCATTATCCGAATAAATGGCTTCGGGCATTCCTCGCCGAGCACAGAATCGAAGATATGCACTCAGGAAAGCGGTGGTGGAATAGTCGCTGACCACTTCCAGATGCACGGCCCTCGTGGCCAAGCACACAAATAGCGCTAAATATGACTTTCGTGCTGCAATGCCTCGTTCGGCGGACGCGCGAACTTTTAATGGGCCAGCATAATCAAGCCCAGCATGAGTAAAACACCGGATTGAAGGAGAGACTCTAGGAGCCGGCAAATTTCCCATAATCTGCTTAGGAACCGTGGCACTTTCTCGAACACACGGAATGCAAGAATGAATAATCGATTTGACGAGACTTCTAGCTCTTAATATCCAATATTCCTGTCGAATAAGACTGAGCGTTAATTGCACGCCTCCGTACATGGTTATGATAAATTAAGAGACGCACGAGGGGGTGGGTTCCCAATAAGATCGGGTGCTTCTCCCGAAAGGGTTTTGGAGCGTGGATGAGCCGCCCTCCTACGCGGACAATCCCTTCCTCGTCAAGGAATAGGTTGAGCGAAATAATTGAACTTTTTGTTGGTATTGTTTCTGTTCATTAGAGAACGAGCGGAACTCGGCAGGTTCGGCTCTTTAGCCGGTCAAGCGTTCGGCAGAACGCTCGAAGTTCTGGACGCGCGTCGCGCGGAAAGCGGGTGGTCAATGAGAAATTTAGAAGTGTATTGAACACAAAATAATTGGTTTATTAAACTTTTATGGCGATGACAGCTTAATGCACGAACGTGTGAGAGTTGGACGAACGCGATGGTCACAAGCGGTGATGATGTAGTTCCAACTCTAACTCTCGCCAGTTCGGTGTTTGTCGAACGGCTAGACCTGGCTAATTAGCACGTACGGAATTTGGCCCGTAACGAGAGTGGGGAGAAGGCCCGCGCCGTCTTCCCCGACTATTGTCTCCCAAACAGTTTCCTTTCGTGATAGGGAACGAATTTCCGTCGGAAACAGCATTTTATGAATCTGTTTGATCCAGAAGACTTTTGCTTGTTTGCATTCGAAGGCAGTTAGCGATCAAGCAGAGGAGATGGGTGCAGAGCGACGACACGATGCTATGAAACGAAGTATATATCCCGTGATTCGAATAAGCTTTGGCCACGAAGAAAACCGCGACTCGAAAGAGTCGCTTGGAAGTTGACCTTCGGTGTGTACAGCAATAACCTTTTCTTCCAACGAGGTTTCAGTATTTTCGAGATCGCTCGGGTTCGGCCATTCGGATTGAGCGCGAGATAACCACCCTGGTCCATGCCACCGGAGGAATCAGGATCGAAGATCCTGACTGAGCAGCCCGCGCGAGGCGCAGTCTGCTGGATTTTCAGCAGTGGGATCGTGCCTCCACTCGGCTTGAGGAAGTCGCCTGTGAATATCAGCGACACGATTTGCGACCAATGTTTTTATCCGACGGCGAAGAGGAGGAAGATACTCAATTCGATCAGTATATTTTTTTTTAATTTTTTTTTTAATATTCTTTTTTTTCCTTGCTTTGTTCACCGATTACTCCGAGATGGATGGACCAATCCGAATGAAATCTTTGCATCTTGTAGAATATGTCTTCCGATTGGTCCCGTTATAATAACATTTTGTATTTTTTAATTCCGAATGGTTTTTATTGCAAAAAAACGTACTATTTCATGTACGTGCGGTGTATGTTCACCGATTATTCTGAGACGGATGGACCGATCGGAATGAATCTTTTTGCATCTAGTACAGTACAACTCCCCATTGGTCTCGCAAAAAAAATATTTTGCATTTTTTTATTCCTAGCGACTTTTTTTTCTAAATGTATGTTCGCCAATTATTCCGAGACGGATGAAATAATCGGAACGAAACCTTTTGGATCTTCTAAAGTATGTGTCCCGATTGGTCCCGTTAAAAAAACATTTTATATTTTTTCATTCCGAACGCTTCTTATTGCATAAAAACGTACCATTTCATGTACATGCGCCGTACGTTCGCCGATTACTCCGAGACGGATAGACCAATCGGAACGAAACTTCTTGCATCTTTTAGAGTATATCTTCCAATTGGTCCTGCAAAAAAATTTTTGTATTTTTTCATTCCTAACGACTTTTATCGCAAAATACGTAATACTTCATTTATATCTTCCGGCGTTTATGCTGCGGGGAATGTACCGACAGCGATGTAACCTTTCACATTTAGTAGGAGGTATATCCGCGATGACCCCACTTACAAAAATTTATGAAATTTGTTGTTTATTAACAACTTAAATTCGGTCAATTTTTTTTCGGTTTAAGGTTATTAGGTAAGCAACAGAAATCTAAAATCACCTTATACTACCCTACAAATACTACTGGTTCCACTAAAAAGTGTGAAATAAAATAATTTTTAACAAAAAAAACATCCGACTTTGAAATGCACTAAAAAGTGTCAAATAATTTCTATTTCATTTATACCAATATTCCATAGCTATTAATAATATCTACTTAATCGTTAAATGGGATACCAAATACATTTCAAAGTTTTCGGAGGCGGCGCAAAATTAAAAACACCCGAACAAACGATGCTGCCAATAACGATTTGATTGCGGTATGGCAAACTTGGTCATTAATAAGTCGTAAGAGAAAAATTATCGATCCGGCTGAAAACATTTGTAATTGTAACGATTGTATGAGAAATTGGCAGCACTCCTGATGTACATGCACTATACTGCAGTTCACAAGAGACCATACTTAACTCGCGCCACTAACTAGGTCTAGAGAGATTTCTAATAACGCGTGTTATTTCCCTCTACAGCTTGCTTCATATTATACTTTGCGATCCTATAAATGGTGGGCAGAAATATATGACGTACGATAACTGGTAACCGGTGATGATATTGTAAAGTTTCACGATACAATGAAATTCCTATTATTTGTCGCAAAAAAAAAACATGTGAACGCAAAGTAAGAAGCAAGCTGTAAAGGGGAATAACAGGCACTACTAAAAATCTCCCTAGACCTCAGTAGGTCACTAGTATAGTTAATTCGTAATGGGTTTGTTGATTCCTGTTGAATATTGTTTACTTGAAGTTATCAAATGGGTGATTTATCATAGATTGCCGACGCCGGAGTTAGAAATCTTCCTAGTAGAGGAAAAGTTTTTAATTTTGCGCCGCCTCCGAAAACTTTGAAATGTATTTGGTATCCCATTTA
Source organism: Osmia bicornis bicornis (assembly GCF_907164935.1). Lineage (NCBI taxonomy): Eukaryota > Metazoa > Arthropoda > Insecta > Hymenoptera > Megachilidae > Osmia > Osmia bicornis. The sequence continues at coordinate 350,923 of NW_025791146.1, read as the reverse complement.
ACGATTAAGTAGATATTATTGATAGTTATGGAATATTGGTATAAATGAAATAGAAATTATTTTACGCTTTTTAGTGCATTTCGAAGTCGGATTTTTTTTTTGTTAAAAATTATTTTATGTTACATTTTAAAACGTGGTGCGTGTAACTGTTTGAACTTTGTTTCGTCGTGATTGCGACTGTTACCGTTCCACGTTGTTCGAATTTTTGTGAGTTTTGTGTCCCGTGCCATCAGTTGGAAAGACCGAACTGTGTTCGCCTCATTATCATAATAGACTCGTCGCCGCTATTTGTGGTTTTATTGCAACTGTGGTCTAGTTCGTTTATGCGATGGGCAGTTAACGGTTCTAAGATGGCGTCGAAGGAACCTACTAATTACACGGTGGATTACACAGTGGAACAAAGGCTGAATTAATTCAGAGATTAACTGAACTCCAAACCGATATTTGGGAAAATATCACCGATTACATTAACGTATCGCCGGAAATCGTTCCTCCGATATTGGAAGTAGCAGCTCCCACGAGAAACGAAATACCTGATATAACTCGCCGCGAATTAGAGCTTTTAAGGCGAGAAAAGGAATTATTGAAACGCGAAATTCAAGTACTCCAAAGAGAGAATACTTCCCGCGAAGCGTCCCCCACGTCCCTCGCCAGTAGCCGATGGACAAATTCGAACGTGAATATCAACAACATCGCCGGTCTCTTGAGCGAATTCACGGGAGCGGACGATGCGTTCTTGAAATGGCGTAAACAAGTCGAGATGCTTCAACGTACATATTTTTTATCCGACTTCGAAAAGGAGGAGGATACTCAATTCGATCAGTATATATATTTTTTTGTATTATTATTTTTTTCTGGCTTTGTTCATCGATTACTCCGAGATGAATGCACCAATCGGAATAAAATCTTTTGTGTCTTGTAGAATATGTCTTCCGATTGGTCCCGTTATAAGAACATTTTGCATTTTTTTATTCCAAACGGTTTTCATTGCAAAAAAACGTACTATTTCATGTAACTTCTTATTATGAATAACTATTGTTATTACAATAAAAAGTCTATTCTTTAGGGTTGCCCTCCAAGGAATATACCGATCGCGATTTTTCAAAGTTGTCCCTGCAAGTAAACTTCGTCAGTTTCTTTACCAATTGGTTGCTAATAAATATAAAAAATAATAAAAAGGCTTGGCTTCCTTCTTCACGTATCGGAAGCTGGCAGCCGACTTGGACTGTTTCTTTGCAAAGTAACTGTCGTAATCTTTGCACTTCTGCGAGTGCTCTCTCGTCATAAGGTTTAACAAGGACTTTGTTTGGTGCTAAATCAGATAAAACTAGACCAGCTAAGCTTTTAACACGACTAAGTGCAACGTAAATTTGGCCTTTTGCAAAATTCTTTTTGCCAAGATCAATTACTGCATTGTTTAATGTAGTCCCTTGTAATTAGTGCACCGTTACTGCCCCACTTAGAATAAGTGGTAACATTCTGCGCTCGACGTCTCCATAACTTTTCGTCGCTTGAAACGTTGCTACAGCTGGAGATATTGGAATGTAACCGTCGGTATCTTTGAATCTATTTCCAATTGACTCGTCGTCAAATTTTATAAGTACTGAGTCTGGCAACTCTCCCTGTTCTAGTTGATCTCTTCGAAGTGCCGGCCATGTAAATTTCTTTACTATTCAAATCATCAGAAATTGATATTGTTGGCGAAATTCCCCACGTACACGCGGCAGGACGAAGTTGGCAACGAAAATAATTCGTTGGTGCGTCGTTACCGATAGCGGCAGCACCTCTCGGGCCCACTTTGTCCACGCGGTCCCCTCTCCAGGCCGGAACCGGCACGATCGATGCCATGATCGATTGCTTCCTTCTTGATCAAACGCTCAGAGCAAACGCACGCGCTTCGTTTGTCCTCGCTCTCGCTCAGATCAAGTTTCAGTCGTTAATATAACATTTATCTGACCTCGCATTGTCCACGCAGTTACTAGTATTATAGTATTGTGGTAACGTAGTTTTAGGTCTTAGCGTAGTATTATATTTATAAAGACAGGAAGAGAGTTGTAAAAGAGAAAGGCGACGACGAAAACCAGGCCCAAGGGTTGGTAAGTGTTTTTCTGGGTGAGACCTAGGGCCCTAGCGAGGGGTGCGGGTGTAAGAAAAGCGAGGTATGCGTGTACTTTTGTGGGATGCGGTAGACTTGAGTTGGCCTTCGAGGAAAGAAGAACGTTGAGTTGCGAGCTATCTAATCAATTTTTGTACTTTATTCAATATCATTTTTATTTTCTAAACTAATAAACATAAATCATTCTTATTACCACATAATTTTTGGGGGCTCAGCCGGGATTTGAATAAAACAAATTGACTGTGTCGTCTGTGTTGAACAAGTTGTGTTGAGTTGAATACACTGTGTTGAGTTGAATACACTGTGTTGAGTTGAATACACTGTGTTGAGTTGAACTGTGTTGAAACAATTGTGTCGAAATCAAGTTGTATTTGTGAAGAGAGTTGAATTTGAAGAATCTGCCAAGATGTCAGATGCGGGAAATGATACAATAGTTGATGTTACACTGCAAGGTAGCTCTGCTAGTGACAGGCTGAAGGCCGTAGAATCGATGAAGTTGGTTGAATTAAAAGAAGAATTAAAGAAACGAAAGCTGAGGACAAGTGGAAACAAGAGAGAATTGCAAGATCGCCTAAGAGCAGCGTTGACATTAGAGATCGAGCATGGTGAAGATGAAGACGAAGTGAATGTAATGAAGATGAAGACGAGCGTGGGCGGGACTGTGTCAAGGAGTGCACGAGGCGCATGCAGGTTTTAACGTTTAGGGATGTTGAAGAGTCCATAAATACTTTCAGTGGCGACAATAAAGAAAATATTCGTTGTTGGCTGCAGGAGTTCGAGGATATGGCGGAGTTATGCGAATGGAGTGATGTGCAGAAGGTAATATATGCGAAACGACTGCTTCGGGGATCAGCCAAAATGTTCGTCAATTATGAAAAGTGTTGTCGTAAATGGTCTGAGATGAAGCGAGCGTTAAGATCAGAGTTTTCGCAAGTTGTAGACGTGCACAAAATTCACAAAGAATTGTCTCGGAGAATTAAGAAGTCTAATGAAACATATCAGGAATATGTATATCATATGTTGGAGATAGCGAAACAGGCAGATATGGAGGTCTCAGCGGTTATTAAATACATTATCGACGGAGTGCAAGACGAAGAATCAAACAAAATGATATTGTATGGAGCGAGAAGCATTCGTGAATTGAAGGAGAAGTTCGAGTCGTACGAGACTATGAAGGAAAATTCAAGAACGAAGAGCCGACGGACTGAAGAGAAGACGAAGAAGACAATCCGTGGAACTACAACGCAGGAAAACGTACGAAGATGTTTTTTGTGTGGAGACCGGATTCACTTAAGTGTAGATTGCCCGACGAAAAGTAAAGGTGCTAAATGTTTCAAGTGTAAAGAGTATGGGCATATTGCGCCTGAGTGTGGCGGTGTGAAAAAAACTGTAAAAGATGTGAGTAGTACGTCAGAGGAATCACGGAAAAAGCGTGTTAAGGATGTGCAGATCGAGCATTGTAAGTTGGTAGCATTAATCGATTCTGGTAGCGATTTAAATCTAATGCGAGCAAGCCATTATATTAAAATTGGAGCGCCTAAATTAAATAATAGAATTTTGCAATTTCGTGGTGTAGGAACAGGGAAAAATTTCACAATGGGGGAATTTCTGACTAATATTCTAATAGACGATACAACCTATTCAATAAATATACATGTTGTGCCTGATGCATTGACACCGCATGGGTTGATAATAGGTACAGATTTTTTGGACTCGGTAGAACTCACCATGAAGGGAGGGGAAATTTTGATTAAGAAATTAGATGTACCAGAAGTTTTTAACATCAATGTTGATAATGCAAATGAGATAGATTTGTCGCATATTTCAATTTCTGATTGTAGAGAAGTAATTAAAGATTTGATTAATAGCTATGAGCCGCATAAAACTCGCGAAGTAGGGGTTACAATGAATATCGTGTTGAGCGATGACATACCTGTATATCAGAGACCGCGTAGATTGTCCCCTGATGAGAAAGTCGAAGTCGATAAGCAAATAGCCTTGTGGTTAAAAGAGGAGATCGTGCAACCGTCTCATTCGGATTATGCTAGCCCAATAGTTTTAGTGAAGAAAAAGAATGGCTCAATTAGAATTTGCGTGGACTATAGACAGTTGAATAGAAAGGTTATAAAGGACAGGTATCCCTTGCCGTTAATAGAGGATGAGCTGGATTCTTTGCAAGGCGCGACAATATTCAGCACTTTAGATTTGAAGAATGGGTTTTTCCACGTACCTGTCGAGGAGACTAGTCGGAAGTATACCGCGTTTGTTGTACCTAACGGTCATTATGAATTTTTAAAAGTACCTTTTGGGCTGTGCAATTCACCTGCCGTTTTTCAGAAATTCATGCACGCAGTATTTAGAGAAGTTATAGTAGCTGGTTTTGCCCGAATATATTTAGATGACGTAATAATTTTAGCTAGGGATGTTATTAGTGCGATTAAAAACCTTAAAACTGTATTAGAAGTTGCCAGTCAATACGGGTTGTTAATAAACTGGAGTAAATGTAGCTTTTTGCAAACAAGGGTTGAATATTTGGGGCATATTATTGAAAACGGATGTGTTCGACCATCCGAACATAAAACTAAAGCTGTAATTAAATTTCCGAAGTTGCAATGCGTAAAAGATGTACAAAGTTTTCTTGGGTTGACAGGTTATTTTAGGAAATTTATTTATGGTTATTCAATGATTGCTCGGCCGTTAACAAATTTATTGAAAAAAGACAATAAATTCAAATTTGAGACATTAGAACAAGAAGCGTTTGAGAAGCTCAAGTTGAGTTTGAGTAGTTCACCGGTATTAAAATTGTATCGTGTAGGCGCTGAAACTGAGTTGCACACCGATGCTTCTAGTTTGGGATATGGAGCGATATTGTTGCAGCGGGATAACGTAGATGGTGCGTTTCATCCTGTGTATTATGCTAGCGGCAAAACTACACCTGCTGAAGAGAACTATCCTAGCTACGAACTAGAGGTTTTGGCAATCATAAAATCTTTAAGAAAATTCAGGGTGTATTTATTGGGAATACCGTTTAAGATAGTGACCGATTGTCAAGCGTTTGCAATGACTATGAATAAGAAAGATTTATGTGTGCGAGTGGCAAGATGGGCGCTTTTGTTAGAAGAATTTCAATATAAAGTTGAGCATAGATCGGGGAAGAATATGAAACATGTCGATGCACTGAGTAGGCATCCATTACCTACAATTATGTTTGTCAATGAAGTTGGTGATGGTTTTATAGTTAAGTTGCGTGAAGCTCAAAACGAAGACACTGATTTGCGAAAGATTCGTGATAATATAGAGGAATACCGAGCGGATGGTTATATTGTAAAGAATGATGTTCTTTATCGAGTGATGAATGATGTACTGTTAGTGGTCGTACCTAAGCCTATGCAGGTACAGGTAGTCCGTCGAGCGCATGAACGCGGTCACTTCGGGGTGACAAAGACCGAAATATTATTGCGAAGGGATTACTGGTTTAAAGGAATACGTCAAAAGGTAGAAAAGGTCATTCGAAGCTGCGTGGACTGCATTTTAGCTGAACGTAAACACGGTAAACAGGAGGGACTTTTAAATACAATAGATAAAGGAGAACTACCGTTGAACACATATCATGTCGATCATCTTGGCCCATTGCCTTCTACGAGAAAATCTTATCGACATATTTTTGCCGTTGTTGACGCATTTTCAAAGTTTGTGTGGTTGTATGCAACAAAGACAACAAATTCTGCTGAAGTGATTGCGTGGTTGAAAAAACAAGCTGTGATATTCGGAAATCCTGTGCGTATCATTTCCGACCGTGGTACGAGTTTCACATCCGACGCTTTTAGAGACTATTGTAATAGTGAAAATATACTTCATGTGCTTATAACGACAGGAATACCGCGAGCTAATGGACAAGTTGAGAGGATAAATAGGACTCTTATACCGTTGCTTACTAAGTTGTCTTCTCCTAAGCCGGAGTAGTGGTATAAATATTTGGGAGTTGCACCGAAATATTTGAACGCCACTCCACACAGAAGCATTAATACAACGCCCTTTCATCTGCTGTTCGGAACTCATATGAAAATACGTGAAGACCCTGAAATTCGTAAATTAATAGAGGAAGAGTGGATTGCAATGTTCCAGATGGATCGTGACGAGGTACGGAAACGGGCAAAAGAAAAAATTGTTGAGGTCCAGGCACAAAATAGAAAGACATTTAACAGAAATCGTAAAGAGGCTATGAAGTATAAGCAGGGTCAATTGGTAGCAATTAAGAGAACGCAGGCTGCGCCTGGTTTAAAATTTCATGCTAAGTATTTGGGACCCTATAGAATTGTAAAAGTGCTACGAAATAACCGTTACGTGGTACAAAAGGCGGGAGAGCACGAAGGTCCCAGACAACGTCGACAGCCGCCGACCATATGAAGCCTTGGCGCATCAATGAAGAAGATGATTTTTCCGAGGACTGTGACAGTGCATGTAGTGACGATGAAAACATCTGAGGACAGATGTAGAATCAGAATGGCCGAATGTGGTAACGTAGTTTTAGGTCTTAGCGTAGTATTATATTTCTAAAGACAGGAAGAGAGTTGTAAAAGAGAAAGGCGACGACGAAAACCAGGCCCAAGGGTTGGTAAGTGTTTTTCTGGGTGAGACCTAGGGCCCTAGCGAGGGGTGCGGGTGTAAGAAAAGCGAGGTATGCGTGTGCTTTTGTGGGATGCGGTAGACTTGAGTTGGCCTTCGAGGAAAGAAGAACGTTGAGTTGCGAGCTATCTAATCAATTTTTGTATTTTATTCAATATCATTTTTATTTTCTAAACTAATAAACATAAATCATTCTTAATACCACAGTATATTGACCACACTTCGCCCAAGCGTTGTTATTGTACGTTTTGACCACGCGGTGGTGATCGTTTAACGTTATTTGTGTTTGTACTTGATCGTTGTACATGTTTGACGCGCAATAAACGAGTTGTGTTTGTTGCAAAGTGTGTCTCAGTTTTCTGTCCACTCAGCCCACGTGAACTCGTAAACATTTTTGGTCCTTCGAGCCGGATAGAGGCACGCTCGATTTCGAAGAAACGTGTAACGGTCGAAGCCGCCATTACGCGTAACGGCCACGCCCGTTCGAAGCACACGCAGTGATAGTTCGAGTGAGGTGTAAAAGGAGAAAGTGACTCCATCAACTCTCAGTGACGTTTCGTACATTCAGTGACCACGCAGTGAGTTCCGATTAGCAACATGTCGAAATCGCGGGACACCTCACCGGCTTCGCAAGATAGTTCGGCCCGCTCCAACAAGGCGGACGAAGACTCGACCACGGCGCCCCCGCTCTTAGAAGTGCCGGAAGAGACAACTCAGTCCTCGCAGACCACACGCCCACGCTCTCCAGCACGCCTCTCCTCCGAGTTGCAAGTACGCGCAAAGGTACAGGAGGAACGCCTGGACACGATGCTGGCCATCGTGGAAGATCTTCAGGCATCCACAGCAAAGGAACCGCTCTCGATCCTCGCGTCCGAAGTCGAGATTACAAAGACTACGCTGATGGAAATGCATCTTCTTTTCCATCAAGAACACCAGGCTGTTAGCCGTCCTCTGGCCGGTGTCTCAGCTTGAGCACGGCTATTACAAGGGCAAGGTGGCTTCGCAAGAGGAGAAGGTGGTGTTGACCGCGCGAAAGTTAATAGCTCAGCTGGAGCACCGTCTCGCACCAAGCACGCCCACGCAGCCCACGACGTCCACGCAGCCACTCGCAGCAAAAAGATCACGCTTGCCAGAAATTGCACTTCCCAAATTCGACGGGAAGTACAACAGATGGCAGGCCTTTAAATCAGCTTTCACATCAGTGATAATGGAGCGCGACGACCTCGCAGAAGTGGACAAGCTCCATTACCTAAAGGGAGCAGTGTCAGGCAACGCAGCCCACGTCATTGAACATTTACCCGCTACAAACGAGGCCTTCCAAAAGGCATGGAAGCTCCTCGATGAGCGGTTTGAAAATAAACGTCTGAATGTCCAGTCCTACATGGACCGGATTTCTGACTTGAAGCCCATGAAACAGCGAAGGGCTAGTTCGCTGATTAAGATGACAAACATCATCGGCGAAACGCAGGAAGCGCTGAACACGTTTGGGCTTAATGACCCACACTCCTGCTTCCTGCTGAATCATCTCGTGAAGTTGCTGGATTCGGACACGCGAGAACGCTGGGAGTCCTCTCTGAGCACTCAGGTGGACTATCCAACGATGTCGCAGCTTACGACATTCTTGCTGGGACGCGCCCGAACATTGGAACAGCTGGAGCGGGTGGCCGAACAAAAGACGCCGCAGAACACGCAGACCTCGTCAGGACGCCCCGCCAGTCGCGACATCCGGTTGGTGCAGCAGAGAGCCTCCGTCCAAGCAGCCGCCGCAACGCAGTCCACGACAACGACGACTCCATCGTCCTCGGCTCGCCCACGCACTTCAGCGTTGTGAGGGCCCAACAACTCTGTGTAAGTTGCTTGGGCCACCACAATCTTAGAAGCTGCCGTACACCACAACGGTGCAAGCTGTGTAATGAGCAGCACCACACTGCGCTACATGGTGGCAACCTCATTAGAGTGTTGGTGCCATTCCCGCCGACCTCGCAGCCCGCGACCGCCTCCACGTCTTCGCAGCCCACGGCGAGAGCATCACGGACCACGCAAACGCAATCGACAACCCATTGAGATGTCGGTGCAGTCGTCGACGCCCACGCAGCCTGCTCAGCCCACGCATTAAAGGACCACGCAGCCCATGCACTCAAACCACGCAGACCACGGACCACACTTCTAGCAACGGCACTCGCCAGAGTGCACACTGACCTCGCAACGCAGCAAGTAAGAATTCTGGTTGATTCAGGCTCTGAAGTTTCTCTTATTTCAGAGTCTTTAGTTAATCAGCTTAGACTCAGACGAAAACGCTCCTCATTGGATGTCCACGGAGTTGGTGGAGCAAGGACCTCGCAGACAAATGGAGTGGTCAATCTTACCCCCCATTCTAATTACAGACCACTCGCAGTCACCGTTCAAGCACACGTGCTTACAAAGGTGACCACTTGCTTGCCATCGGAACCACCATCTCAGCCAACGCTGCCATCGCATTTGGAGAAATTGAATCTCGCAGATCCTCAATTTCTCGTATCCAGACCGGTGGACATCATTCTCGGAGCAGACGCATACGGGCAAGTCATCAAGCCAAATATTATTCGGAACACGTCATCACCGTTGATCGCTCAACTCTCGATCTTCGGTTGGCTCATAATCGGGCCCCGCGAGGGCACTCAGACAATTCGCAGGACTTCTCATCAAGTGACAGTCAATAATACTGATCGCCAATTGAGTGAGTTGCTCAGCCGCTTCTGGACGCAGGAAGAGCCACCGCAGGACACGGCACCCTTGCTCACTCCAGACGAGCAAGAGTGCGAAGATCACTTCAAGAGCACACATTAAAGAGACTCTGCAGGAAGATACATCGTGAGATTGCCGCTCAAACTTCATCCTCGAGCACTGGGCAATTCGTATCAGACCGCGCACAATTGCCTTCAACGGACTCTCAGACGACTCAGTAAGGACGCCCAGTACAATCAGCTGTACACCAAGTTCATGCTCGAGTATGAGCAACTTGGTCATATGGTAAGACTGAACAACGACTCAATAACTAGTCCGTTTCTGTACTTTCTTCCGCATCATGGTGTTCTGAAGTTGGGCAGCTCGACCACCGCATTGCGTGTGGTTTTCAATGGCTCCAGTCCAACTTCATCAGGATTTTCGCTGAACGATCTTCTACATACTGGTCCAAATCTGATGATGAATATCGTAGATCTGGTCATTTAGATTCGCAGATACAAACATCTGTTTGCAACTGACGTCACGAAGATGTACCGACAAATTAAGATGCATCCAGATGACTGGAGCTTGCAGCAGATACTCTGGCTTGATGACACGCAGAAAGAAACGCAGTACCAGCTGACCACGGTCACGTACGGCACGAAAGCTGTACCGTACTTGGCTGTCCGAACACTCTTGCAACTCGCTGACGACGAAGGGTCGAAATATCCCCTTGCCGTGGAACCCATAAAAAATGGCAGGTATGTCGATGACATTTTTGGTGGCGCAGATACCGCAGAACATCTACAGGACGTTGCAAATTAGCTGACGCAGTTGTGTCAAGCGGGTGGATTTCCACTCGCAAAATGGCACTCCACAAGCAAATCGTTGCTAGAAGACCTCGCACCAGAACAGACTAACGCAGCAATCTCATTCGACGACTGTGCAACCAAAATTCTCGGAATTAAATGGATTCCACATCAGGACACGTACAACTTTTCGACCATATCAGCCACGCAGCGCATGCAATTTACAAAACGCCTCATTCTCTCCGAAGTAGCTCAACTCTTTGATCCACTCGGTTTTGTTGCACCTGTAATCATCAGAGCTAAAATTCTTATTCAAGAGCTTTGGTTACAGGAACTCAGTTGGGACGACATTCTGCCACTTCATATTACTCAACGATGGTTATGCATCAGGGAAGATCTAACCAGCTTGGCCAAGCTTTCCATCCCTCGATGGTTCAACACCACGACCTCGTCTACAGTTGAACTTCATGGCTTCGCTGATGCATCAGTCCTCGCAATGGCAGCCGTCGTCTATCTCGTCGTACACGCACCGTCCACGGGTACCCAAGTTTCACTTGTCTGCTCGAAAACGCGAGTGACACTACTCAAACGTCTGACCATCCCGAGGTTGGAACTCACAGCAGCGCTGCTACTCTCTAAACTGATACGGCATGTTCACGCTACTTTGAACATGACCGTCTCTCAGACATTTTTGTGGACGGATTCAGAAGTCACGCTTGCATGGATCAAGACGCACCTCTCCAAATGGAAGGATTACGTTCGCAACAGGGTAATCCAGATCCAGGTGATCACGCAGAACTTTCACTGGAGGCATGTACCAGGATCATCGAATCCAGTTGACTGCGCGTCAAGAGGCATGACGACAGAACAGCTTCAACAGCACTCGCTTTGGTGGACGGGACCACCGTGGATCACGCAACTGCAGAACGCATGGCCCAAGCAGACCAGTGTCGACGCAGACGAGTTGGGCGCCCCAGAAGCTCGTGCTGTCGTCGCACTCCACACGGCAAACGCAGTAAAAGAATATTCATGGGAGTTAATCTATAAATATTCTTCTTTTAACAGATTGCTCAAAATCACCGCTCTCTGCCTCAAATTCGTGGAAAAGCTGTTCAAACGGCAAGATGCTTCGCCCACGCCTCTCATCACCGCAGCTGATATGGAAAGGGCCAGAATTTACTGGATTCAGGCCACGCAGTCTACGTTCTTCAAAGACGAACTCGCTGCACTCGCAAAGGGAACAACTCTTCCGTCTACGCATCCTTTCACGAGGCTGACCGCTTACCTCGACCATCAGGGAATCGCCCGGGTAGGCGGACGCCTCCAACAGTCAGAACTCTCGCACGATGGCAAACACCCGGTAATTTTGCCTACGTGAACTCGTAAACAGATATATTTCGTCGCAACATGATTCGTGATCCTTCAGTTAACGTTATTGTATGTAATAGTCCGCCACAATTATTTACATTTACAGATATGACATTTGCTGGCGGCCTTTTTCCATATGTAGCTGCCTCACTTGACTCGTCTATTGACTCGTTGATGTACATTCGATGTGATTTTGCTAATTCATCAGTCATTTTTGAATTATATTCATCCACTAATTTTATCGTTGCGAATATTCTTACTGCTGCACCATCCTCGAACTCTCCGGTTAGGGGAATTCTTCTTCGTTTGCATAGTATTTCCAGTTGAGAAGTTGTCACTTCCCCAATACGAAGGTTATTCAATAAATCGATAAACTCAACGTCATCTCTTTGTCGCATATTAATGGTGAGTTCGCAGAATGAAAACTGGTGCCATAAATTAATTTCTGCAGTACACCAATGTGGCTGTACAAAACACCAGTGTCCTTTTACTGGGGGCAACTGCATGATATCGCCAAAGAGAAGTACATTTACGCCACCAAATAGTTTATCATTTGTTTTGAATTCTTGCAATCTTAAATGAATTATTCGCAAATTCTCATAAGACACCATTGATATCAAGTCGATAATCAACCACTTTATGACGCCACTTTCGTTTCTCCTGTTCGAGTCTTTGTCCTGTCAGTCGTCGATAGGTCATTGCAGTACCTTTTTCAATAGGTAACGAGAACAAGGAATGCAAAGTTTTTCCGAATATTTGACGGGCGGCGACGCCAGTCAAAGAAGCTACTTCAATGAAAGATGGTTTTATCATCGTATCAATTGTAGGATTATAGCAGCGTTTAACATGTTCAACAAGTAATTTTAAAATAAACGACTTACCGCTACCCGCTCCTCCGGTAATAAACAGCAACATTTGTTCGGTATTTTCATCATCATCATTTTGTTTAATATCTTTCTCAATTACTTCGGAAACTGATTTCAATAAGTCTTTCTGTTGAATATTCAGACTTCGAATGCTATTAAGGAATACATCTTCGGGCATTGCACGTGTTTCTTCTTGCTGTTGATCTTCATATAAATCACCTTGATCATAATACAGTAAAACCTGGATATATGCAACAAAAGTTTGTCTGGATATATGCAACATCGCTATCCCCCTCCACTTGGGGGGATCCCCCTAAGCCGAACCGAGCCGCACGGCGAGGAAACCGTGTAATATGATCCGACCGTAATATCGGTGTGACTAATACTAATTGAACGATAAAACTTTTTATTTTTCACTTTTTCTTAATGAAACTTTTATTAATGCATTTGTGAGATTTTTCTGATTAAAATGGTACCAAACACGATATGATTTGGCTACATATGTATAAGGCAGGCCGTACACCAAAGATACATGAAACACACAACATGCAACATGCAACACGTCGCATGTTGTGTACGAACGTAGAATAGGTAACGCGGCACGGTACAAACGATTTGTACGGACGCAGAATCGACACCTCGCTTGGATATATGCAACATTAAATGCCCAGAATCGACACCTCGCTTGGATATTTGCAACGTTTAAATGCCCAGAATCGACACCTCGCTTGGATATATGCAACGTTTAAATGCCCAGAATCGACACCTCGCTTGGATATATGCAACGTTTGAAACCCGAGTCGACGCCGCAACCGGTTTTTATTTCCAATCCTCCTTTGCTTTTCGCCAACTTTTAACATCAATTTTAGCAAGTAATTATAATTCAAACTATATCATGTTTGGTATCATTTTAATCAGAAAAATTTCACCAATGCGTTAGTAAAAGTTTCAGTAAAAAAAAGTCAAAAATAAAAAAGTTTTATAGTTGAATTAGTATTAGTCACACCGATACGTTTCGGCTCTTTCCTTTGATCATCGGACCTCTCTCTTTCCACCACTGTCTGTCCTTTTCTACGTTCACGCTTGGCTGCTCGTCGCGTGTAACCCGAGATTCGACACCTCGACTAGATATATGCAACGCCTGGGTCCCAATGTTTGTTGCATATATCCAAGTTTTACTGTATACAGTTTTGTCGGCATGAATTCTGACTGGTTCTCCTAAATGCTCATTATTAGTTTCTTCTTCGTGTACAACATTCAAAGCAACAGCCTGGGCGAGCGCCGCTTCAATAATTTGCTCTGCGTGAGTAAATTGTTCGACGGATGCGTTACCGAACATAGGTTTCAACTCGCGTTGCCGTCGAAGAAAACATTGTTCCGAGGTTTCGTTTTCGGACATAAGTGTTCTTTCGTCACGAAATGGAATGTGACACACTATTAAGTTAGTAGAAAGTATCCTTCTCTATCACTGTTTAAGGTGTAATATCGGTGGCGAAGTACAGCTGGTTTTATTCTTATTCGCATTCGGGTATTGTCCTTCAATTTTATAAACCTCGACCTCGATATTTCTTCATCGTCATTTCTAAGTTCTGCGTCTCCATCCTCTTCTGTCCATATTCCACTTGAAACTGTTTCATATCGGACAGCAAATTCAGCTAAGCTCAAGTCCTCTAGATTGTCTGGTCCTCTTTACGTAACGATCGAATATGTTATTGGAAATGATGTTTCATTTTCTTCGAATCGGGAGAATTCTATATATCTGTTCAGGCCGACAGCTGTTTATAAATACAGCTTTTCTCGAGCTCATTTTAAGGGGCAGATGGCACAACCGATATGCACATTCTATAGCACAAACCACACGTTGAGATAGAATTGCCATAGATACCAAAAATAGTTGATCGCGGACGGTGCCGCTCCGGCGTTTCGCGCGTAAAATGGCTTCTTTAATAATATTTCCTGTGTCCTGCGGCTCGCATTTACTTGCGTATTTAGCAATATAATATGCGACAGCTGTAACATTTCCGCACGGTTGAATATCCATGTTTGCTTCCCACAGCTTTAAAAGAGTTGGGTTGTAATTGTTCCCCATGGTTTCATTTCCTGTTCTCTTAAGTACGCAGAAACGTCCATTGTTCGCAAGTGTGTCATCTGGACCTAAACACATCGTTCTTTCACTTATAGGTCTGGGGAATCTGAAACGACAACAACGATTATTACGATCTTTGTAACATGTAGCAGAATGTTTATGAATTTGGACTTTTTGAACTATGTCCCTCATACCTTGATTTTCATCCTCTAATGAACAAGATACAACTTTCTCAATAACGTGGCGGCCCTCGTTGGTAAGGAAATCAGGTACGTTTCCACACCAAAGAAGCATGTGCAAATGTGGACTTCCCCTGTTTTGAAATTCTATTCTATGCCAAAAATCGATAACAACGTCACCTAGGCAATCTGAGTTTCTCAAATATTGCATTAACGCGTTCACACGCAGCGTGAATTGTCTTGCGATAACTACAGGGTATCTCTGAACCAACTTTAGTCGATCTGCAAAAGTTAGGTTTTCGATTTCGGTAATTGGGCGACCATCGGCTAGTAGTAATGCTTTCAACATATCTGACCAGTTCAGATCATTGCAAGAGAACGTAGCAAACCATGTGGGCGGTCCAAGACTTCGGACCATGGCGATTAATTCCGAACAGCAGCGTTTCCAGTATGATGCCGATCCTCTTATGTTTCTCATCGTGAGATGTATATTATCTACTAATCTCTGTGGAGTATGCTCCCCTTGGCGCATTTTACATGATACTGAAATGCTAGCTTTTGCGCGGTAGTATTCAACCACAGATAATGCGAAGAACAAATAATCTATTCGTTGGAATCGTTTGTCACTGCTAAGAACACGAGCTTGGAAGTAATCCAGTGGTGTTATTGGGATGTCTCGATGCTCTCCAAATCCATTTTTTCCATCCGGGAACAGGAAGATCCAACACAGTTCTTCCATCCTTCTCTCTCTCTCTCTAGGTTCAAAGGAGGCGCTGTTTTTCTATGTATATTCGCCAGTTCTATCGGGTCATTGTCTTCGTTATTATTAGTATTACTGACTGAGACGACACTGTCGATGTTGGGAACACCTTCGTCAACCGAACGTAACATGCTTGTTTCGAATATAATTTGTGTTTCGTCGGGTTCTGTTCGACGGGTTCCAACTGACAGATGTTGCATTCTTTCCACCAGTGGAGATCGATTTCTTCCGGATAGAATTGTTATTGGTGTTAATGAATAGATATTTAATACATTGCTGTTGCCATCTTTCGCATACAAATTACGACGCAATGTGGCCTGTAAAGCATCAATAGTAGTAAATTTCATACAGCATGAGGCCCCCCGTAATGGTGCTTTATATCCTTTTGGACCTCTTGCATGGGAAGCAAACAACCAATAGTAGGTGGTCTCCGACTGGTTGTTGCATGATACGGCTACTGATGTATAATTTGCAGTAAGAATTCCGTACATATACTGTTGAAAAAACCTAATCAAACCATTTCTTAAATTTGGAAATCCTTCATCACCGTTATCAACATCAATATGACCATTTACAGCCATTTCATACCCAATGTTAATATTGACTCTGTTGTTATTGAATAATATGAGTGGCAATAATTCGGTAACGGCTAAATAATCGACATTGACTTCTCTGGGGTCAGGATTACTTCGCGCTTCAATGCAATCACGGTAATATTTGTCTCCTACTAAAAGTACATAATCAACATCACTAGTACACCACGTACTAGGTTCGAGCAAATGAAACGCAACACAAGCAACTACAGCTATGCCAGTACATTGCTTACCGCGAGATTGAATGCTGAACCGATCGCTAGCTTGATGGCACGAGCCTCGTAAAATAGCTACATTCTGTCCAACATTCGTAAATTCGTTATTATTAGTATTACTGACTGAGAAGACACTGTCGATGTTGGGAACACCTTTCGTCAACCGAACGTAACGTGCTTGTTTCGAATATACTTTGTGTTTCGTCGGGTTCTGTTCGACGGGTTCCAACTGACAGATGTTGCATTCTTTCCACCAGTGGAGATCTATTTCTTCCGGATAGAATTGTTATAGGTGTTAATGAATAGATGTTTAATACATTGCTGTTGCCATCTTTCGCATACAAATTACGACGCAATGTGGCCTGTAAAGCATCAATAGTAGTAAATTTCATACAGCATGAGGCGCCCCGTAATGGTGCTTTATATCCTTTTGGACCTCTTGCATGGGAATCAAACAACCAATAGTAGGTGGTCTCCGACTGGTTGTTGCATGATACGGCTACTGATGTATAATTTGCTGTAAGAATTCCGTACATATACTGTTGAAAAAACCTAATCAAACCATTTCTTAAATTTGGAAATCCTTCATCACCGTTATCAACATCAATATGACCATTTACAGCCATTTCATACCCAATGTTAATATTGACTCTGTTGTTATTGAATGATATGAGTGGCAATAATTCGGTAACGGCTAAATAGTCGACATTGACTTCTCTGGGGTCAGGATTACTTCGCGCTTCAATGCAATCACGGTAATATTTGTCTCCTACTAAAAGTACATAATCAACATCACTAGTACACCACGTACTAGGTTCGAGCAAATGAAACGCAACACAAGCAACTGCAGCTATGCCAGTACATTGCCTACCGCGAGATTCAATACTGAACCGATCGCTAGCTTGATGGCACGAGCCTCGTAAAATAGCTACATTCTGTCCAACATTCGTAAATCTACTGTTTGATTCGTTATTTCTTTCTGCAACTTCCTTTCCGTTTCTTACAATACAAGGCTCTTCAACAACATCAGCTATTTCCGAAATGTTATTGGTAATATTAGAAAAACATGGTCGTACATCTTTGTATAAAGCATTATTTTGTAATAGCCATTGTAAAGCTACACGAAGTTTGCCAACGTCTATTTCAAATTGTTTTTGTCGCTCCAAATTTTCGAGGCTTTCCACTACAATCATTACGCCGGTTTCGTTTAATCTAAGTGGAAGTTGCTCGGCTACTTCGAACACATCGCGGGCAAATAGGACTACCTGACCTTTGCACCAATCCTGACTGAAGCGATTCTGAATTTTCATGATTTTAAGAAACGGTACTATTCTGCACAACATTTGTTTCTCGATTTCCGATAAATCTGTTATCTCCATAGGTACAGGCATGAGTTCCATTTTATTCCAGAATGCCTGTGATGGAACTTTATGTTTTTTAAGATGATTTAGGCAACGAGAACATGTTGTTATCTTCTCTGATTCCAATAGATTTGCAGGAATTAGACTAGAGAAAGGCTGTGTGTGTAAAGCATAACGTTGCTGCGGATATAAAGTCTTGTAACACACTGCACACGGTGCATTAGCAAAAATATTAATAGCCGATTTAAAGTAGTCTTCCTGAAGGAGACGTTCTTTTCGCCGTTTCTTAGCTAGTTCACGCATATTTCTTAAACGTGTATTCCTTGATTCGACACGTTCGCTTAGTAGTACTTTTCGCATGCGATTTCTCATAACCATTAGACGTTGCGTACGTTCCTCATTGGATTCGTTCGCTAAACGGTAGCGGATTAATCCGATACGACGTGATCGTTCCGCAGGATATTCGTTCGCTAAACGTCTGTGGATTAATCGGAAACGGCGTGATCGTTCCGCAGCAGATTCGTTCGCCAAACGCCGGCGGATTAATGCGAAACGTCGTAATTGTTCCTCCGCAGATTCGTTCGCTAAACATCTGTGGATTAATCGGAAACGGCGTGATCGTTCCGCAGCAGATTCGTTCGCTAAACGCATGCGGATTAATGCGAAACGACGTGATCGTTCCGCGGCAGATTCGTTCGCTAAACGCCTGCGGATTAATGCGATACGGCGTGATCGTTGCTCAGCAGATTCGTTCGCTAAACGCCTGCGGATTAATGCGATACGGCGTGATCGTTGCTCCGCAGATTCGTTCGCTAAACGCCTGCGGATTAATGCGAAACGGCGTGATCGTTTCTCCGCAGATTCGTTCGCTAAACGCCTGCGGATTAATGCGAAACGGCGTGATCGTTCCTCCGCAGATTCGTTCGCTAAACGCCTGCGGATTAATGCGAAACGGCGTGATCGTTCCGCGGCAGATTCGTTCGCTAAACGCCTGCGTATTAATGCGAAACGGCATGATCTTTCATACGCAGATTCGTTCGCTAAACGCCTGCGGATTAATTCGATACGACGTGATCGTTCCTCCGCAGATTCATTTTTTAAACGCCTGCGGATTAATTCGATACGACGTGATCGTTCCTCCGCAGATTCGTTTTTTAAACGGTTATAAATTCTGCTTAGCTGACGTTCTCTTTCGTCAATCGTTTCGCGCGATACTTTCGAACAAGCGTATTTTCGTTTTACAGACAATCGTGAACGGCGATCGTCGATAGTTTCTTCACGCCGTGCCTTTGCGTTTTTTTCACGTTCTTTAGAAAGACGTAATTGCGTGACTTCGTTAGATTCATTCGCACGATACTTCTTCATACGGGATGCATTTTTTGTAGGTCTACCCATTGCTCCAAGCAGACGCGGTTGGTTTATTATTTTACAAACAATTATTGGTCGCTCCAAGCAGACACGGTTGTTTTATTTTTATAAACAATTATTGGTCGCTCCACGCAGACGCGGTTGTTTTGTTTTTACAAACAATTATTGGTCGCTCCAAGCAGACACGGTTGTTTTGTTTTTATAAACAATTATTGGTCGCTCCACGCAGACGCGGTTGTTTTGTTTTTACAAACAATTATTGGTCGCTCTACGCAGACGCGGTTGTTTTACTTTTTAAAAACAATTGTTGGTCGCTCTACGCAGACGCGGTTGTTTTACTTTTTAAAAACAATTATTGGTCGCTCTACGCAGACGCGTTTGGTTTGTTCTTACAAACAATTTTTGGTCGCTCCAAGCAGACGCGGTTGATTTTGGATTATATAAAAAATATAATAAAATAATAGAAGTAGAAACGACTCCCTTTGCAGCACTTTTGAAAATATTCAATTAATTATTACCGTAGGTATCAATCAATTGAACACCTAACGTTGCCAGGTTTTCGTTTCAACTGACTACGCGATATGTCTATGGGCTGTACCTATGTATGTTTATATTGTGAGGTCGATCGCAATAATGGGCTAACTTATAGTAGATTTCCGTTACATTGTGCGATAAGTTGAAAATAGCTCAATGCGATATACGTACAAAGCTCACGGCAATGTTAAATGGATCTAATATAACATAAATTTACAAATACTTGCAATTTTATTAAAATTTGCATTACTTAATATTCAATTACATTTCCACGCGTCTTTTTATGCATCTTGGTACTGATTCGTATATTCATATCGTTATGATTTTATATATCTCACGTTCTACTATTTGCTTCGCGAAGCTAATTTTTTTGTTTACAGGCTTTTTTTTTCAAGTACATTATACTTTACAATATTGCCAACAATTCTTCATGGGGTTCAAATGAAGATTGTTTAATGCCCAGTGTACAATTTTATAATTACTACATTATTCTTCGAACCGAATACTATTCAACATTAAGAGGGTATGAATATTTCTATCATTGACTATACGCCGTTTAGTTTTTGCGCATTTCTGGCGAATAGAATATTTACGAATATTTACGTTCAATATAAACTACTACGCACATACCGAAAGGAATGTAAACATAGAGAATAATATGTGCGATCCTGGAATGTGCACCACCAATTCTCTTCCTTTGGAAGTCAGAGATTCCTGCTCAGTTTCATACGAACAGCGATTCGATCAAGTGGTAAGTACGATACGTGCAATATTTCATTTCCGTCTACGTTGTATCTAATTATGTATATTAATATTTCTTAATGGCTGGTGGTACGGTTCATTTAGTTGCTGTATTATTATAGTCACTTTGAACAAAAAATACCTAGTTTTATTACATCAAAGAATAACTTATTATTTTCATTATTTAACTTTAGATTTTGAATTGTTAACAAATATTTATTACAAATATTATAATGAATAAAAAAGTAATACAAATATGTTAACAAATATGAATAGATATTTCCTTTCTTTTATTATCATTATCAATAATATTCAATATTGCTTTTTTTATCGGTTGAATGTGCCCTGAATACGAATGTAGGAAACATTTATTGCTATTAGAACCGTTGTTCGGGTGTTAAACAATGTACGAAATTAAATGGGGGAACAAACGAATAATTTTATTAATTTATACTGGTCGACAGTGAACTTGGTATGAAATCGCACATTCATATAATTATAATTTCTTCTACAACTTCATTTTAAAACTAATTAGAATTTCTTCTACAACTTTAATTTAAAAAAAAATATTATTTGAGTACTGATACATTTCGAATGTCATTTTCATCGCTTTTGTCGATGTTTAAACATACGTAGTTGATTGTATTTTATTACATATTTCGCAATTCAAACAATCAAAAATTTTCGTCACTAATGAAAAATAGTTTCCGTGTTCGTATTCAGTGAATATAATAATAAAACTATACAAGAAGTACATATTGAGTGTTAGTTATCCTGATACACTTTAAAAAGTATAGATGTGTTTCGATATACACGGTCTTGTCGCCGTTCGTGTGACTTTCGTTCTGTACAATATAAACACTATGTCACTGTTATCGATCATGTAACGACCCAAGAATTTAAAACAATATCTTTTTAATTTTATTTTTCTTTATTATAACCAATTTTTTTTATACAGAATATTTTATTTTATTTTTATTGTTAATATTTAATGTATAAGTTTTTGTAATAAACATTTTCATTTCGTCGATAACCGAGTCTGTTGAATTGATCGATAAAGGTTTAGTCGATAAGTCGGACGGTAAAACAGTTTACCGATAAATTATCGACGTCCGACCGCGCACGCGCGAGCGCAACCCCAGTAACCATACGGTGGGGTAGTATTCTAGAGTGGGGATGCTGGACCACCACGTGACGGGAAAAACCCAGCTACCCCAAGAACTCTATGCGGAAAAAAAGTGCCGACTCAGCAAAATCTGAGTATAAATAGAGGCGTTCCGCACAGTTTCATCGCAGATCTTCTCAGACCTCGGTCTGAAACAGACAACACTCTGATTAGTAGAGAAGAGCTTGCGCTGAACTGTCTAGGCAGCGATAGAGCGCGAGCTATAGCTAATTTCTACTATTCCACTGGTGGCGTGCAGGACTACGGAACAGTGGACCTCCTATTCGCGGTGCGCAACGTGTTACACAGGTGTTACGCTAAGCCAACACTCAAGTGTAAAGAGCTAGCGAGGAGCGGAGCTCCTTGAACGGCCTGCGTTTAACACGGCTCTGGTATAACCAGAAACCGATTGCGACCTGTAGGAAGGGTTAACTTGATTCCAATAGTCTAGCACAAACCTCTGGAGTTTAGTTTCCATAATTATTGTTGAAAACAAACAGAGTGTTGGCTGTAGAAGAAGACCACGCCGCATTTGCGTTAGCGCTAACGATTAATTACAATTATTAATTTTTACTTACATATTAATTACTAATTACATATTTTTCAATTGTATTCCCAATCTAGGGCGAACTAATTATAATTTCTTACTGTATTCCTATTTCTAGCCGCACTTATTGTGATACTAGCAACTTTGTATTATAATTCAATATTCACTTACCTTTCATTCTTGAATAAACATATTTCATTCAGTTTCTAGCACATTAGTGTTTGGATTTCACTCCTTAACCGCACACCACACGAACCTAAAATCCTTAACACATTTATTACGAGTCGCCTTCTAAGGGAACCGCTCTCCCTACAAGTCGGTGCAGTGACGTACTCACTCTGGGTCGTTACACGTAGATATAGTTAAATAAAAATTTGGTGACAGCGGTGGGATAGTTCGAGTGGTAAAGAGAAATCGTATCTCTGCGGACATTAATGGTTAGCCTAGAAACAGACAAATACAAATAAAAAGTAAAGTACAAGAATATATATATAAAAAAAAAAGAGAAAATAAAAAAAAAAGGGAGAAAAAAAACAACAAATATACACATACATATATACTATATCAATAAGCAAAAATCAAGATGCCAAACGGAATAGCCGATCAACCAGCCAGCGCATCAGCCAGCGGATCAGCCAACGGATCGACTGAAGGAAGCCGACCGATCAGTATTCGCGATGCAGCAGACATCGTACCAGCATTTAACGGCCGCAACATACCAGTCTATCAGTTTGCAAAGAGCTGTTTCAAAGCGAAGAATATAATCTCTCCGAATGCTGAGTATGGATTGGTACAATTAATCAAGAACAAATTCTACGGACAAGCAGCAAGAGTGGTACTAAACGGAGACTACGACACCATCGAGGAACTGATTGCCGTAATAAAATCACGGTTCGCACCACTCTTCACTTCGATGCAGCTATGCGGCGACATGGCAAGGATCGCACAGGGTCCAACTGAGGCAGTCGTGGACTACGGCAGCCGCGTCTCAGGACTTCTACTACAAATTAAAAGCTGCAACGAGTTAGAATTCCCAGATAACATCGAAGGATACAACCGATCGTCGGAAACTAATACAATTAAAGCTTTCCTCACCGGTTTAAAACAGGAGGTATATAACCGAATGAAAAATCAAAACTTCAACAGCCTTGACGAAGCAATCAGTGCAGCAATTGTAGCCGAGGCAGAAAATATAGAAAGCCAGACCAAAGCTAAGCTATCACAGGGATTCACTACGGCCGAGCAATGCGACAACTGCTATGGATACGGGCATAACGCCAGTGTATGCTGCAGTCAGCGGTTCCAAAGACAATCAATGTCGAGGGCCCGCTGGCCAGCAAAACACTGCCAACACTGCCAAAGGTCCGGGCACACCTTGGAAACTTGCTGGTTTAAGGACCAACCAGCAAGACCCGGAGTCCCCCAGGACTTTGTGCAGCCAGCTCAAACCTATAGAAATCAACCCACGCAGAGACAAGGTCAAAATTGGACACGAACAAGACCTCCAATTTGTGAATTCTGCCAAAACATTGGCCATACAATTCAGGAATGCCGGAAAAAGGCATATCAAGAACGTATCAAGAGCCAGAGACCCCAGCAAACTCCTCAAGTACAACAGGATACATCAAAGTAAAGATATTGGAAACTGAATCCATATTCCACATCATCGAGGAACTACCGATTGAACAAGATGGAATTTTAGGCACAGAATATTTTAAAAGCAGTGGAGCCAGCATCAATTACGCCAAGTCTATACTGATCATAAATAACAATATAATACCATTCAAGCAACCAGCAGTGGTAATACCATCCAGGACAAAAACCATGATACCTATAAGAGTATCAAACACTGAAATCAAAACTGGTTTTGTCCCAAAACTACAGCTTCACCCACAAATATATATAGGAAACGCTGTAGTTACGAATCGTGATGGTATAGCATTTCTGTATGCGATCAACGTTGGAGCAGAAGACATCGAAATCGAAATGCCAGCAGTAGAGCTGCAACAGTATGAAGAGGCACCACAGAACGAAGAAACATTCCATCAAGAACCTAAAAGAGCTCAGCAAATTCTTAAAATATTACAAACAGGTCATTTGAATCAAGAAGAACTCACTAATGTAGAGGATATAGTAAAAGAGCACGCTGACAGATTTTATATAGACGGAGATAAACTTCCAGCAACGAATAAAATCTATCACAGGATCATCACGACGGATGAGGTGCCTGTAAATGTTAAGCAGTACAGATATCCTCATGCGTTGAAAGATGAAATTAATCACCAAGTAAATGATCTCCTGGGAAAAGGAATCATCAAGCATTCCTCATCACCTTTTAACTCACCTTTATGGATAGTACCAAAAAAGCAAGATTCACAAGGAAATAAATGCTGGAGATTAGTGATTGATTTTAGAAAATTAAATGAGAAAACGATCAGCGATGCCTATCCGCTACCTAACATTACGGATATCCTGGATCAAGTGGGAAGCGCAAAATACTTCTCCGTGTTTGATTTAAAATCTAGTTTTCATCAAACACCAATGCATCCGGAAGACAAGCACAAAACAGCATTTTCAACACCATTCGGGCATTTCGAATTCAACAGAATGCCTTTTGGTTTAAAAAATGCTGCAGCCACATTCCAGCGCCTGATGAACAACGTCCTAGACGGATTACAAGGACTGGAACTATTCGTGTTCATCGATGACATCGTAATTTATGCAAGCTCACTAAAAGAACACGAGATAAAGGTCAACAGGATGATGACGAAGCTTA
Source organism: Osmia bicornis bicornis (assembly GCF_907164935.1). Taxonomy (NCBI): domain Eukaryota; kingdom Metazoa; phylum Arthropoda; class Insecta; order Hymenoptera; family Megachilidae; genus Osmia; species Osmia bicornis. The sequence goes on along the minus strand of NW_025791146.1, from coordinate 326,110 downwards.
GAGAAGCAAATTTATGCTTACAACCTGACAAATGCCAATTTTTAAAGAAAGAGGTGGCATACCTGGGCCATATAATTGCAGAAGACGGTGTAAAACCTGACCCAGCAAAGGTTGAAGCGGTCCAAAAATTCCCCGTTCCGAAAACTGTCAAAAATATCAGACAGTTCCTAGGATTGTGCGGATATTATAGACGTTTCATTAAAGACTTCTCTAAAATAGCTAAACCATTGTCTGACTTGACGAAGAAGGAGCAAAAATTCGAATGGTCCAACCAGCAACAGCAAGCTTTCGAATTCTTAAGAAACGTATTATGCGAAAAGCCAATCCTACAATATCCTGACTTTGAGAGACCATTTAATATAACCACTGACGCATCCGGAACAGCAGTAGGAGCGGTCCTAAGTCAAGGAGAAATAGGAAAAGATCAGCCAGTAGCATACGCATCAAGAGTAATGAATAAGCCGGAAACACAATACTCCGCAACAGAAAGGGAATTACTTGCTGTAATATTCGCAATAAATCATTTCAGACCATATATTTTCGGCAGAAAGTTCTACCTGATCACAGATCACAAACCTTTAATCTGGTTAAACAGTCTCTCAGATCCAACATCAAGACTCATGAGATGGAAACTAAGATTGAGCGAGTACGATTACGAAATTAAATACAAACCAGGGAGACAAAACATGAACGCCGATGCTCTATCTAGAAATCCTGTCGAAGATATAAATGCTCTACAAATAAATGCGAAAAGGCTGCACTCATCTACGTCTGGATCAAAGAAAAAGCGTAAGAAAAGGAAAGAGTGGCACCAGTATCCCACTCGCCCCAGACAAACCACGACTACCTCAGAATCAGGCAAGCACAAAAAAAGGAAGGAGTGGCATCAATATCCCACTCGCCCTAGACAAACAACGACGTCAGAATCTAGGGAATTTAAAAAGAAAAAAGAAGCACATCAGTATCCAACTAGAACGAGACCAACAACTACAACTGAGTCTGAAAATCATAAAAGGAAGAAAGAATGGCATCAATATCCAAGAAGACCAAGGCCAACAACCTCGTCAAGTTCACGAGAAATTAAAAAGAGGAAAATCAGCCACAAACATTTAACACGACCACGAGATGACTCCACAGATGTTGAAATAAGGAAAAGATACCGAAAAGATAACATACGAGAGAGAAGCCCATCTCAAAGAGGAAGAACAGCAAGAAAAAGGATAAAGAAAGACTATACAAGTTCAGACGAGTCTCAATATTACGAAACTGATATATCTGAAGAACCACCAAAACTAAGAAAAAGAACAAACAAAAATCTAAAAATATACTCCTCTGAAGAAATCAGGAAGAGGAAAAAACCTAACGAACAACAAGTCATTGTAGAAGTACATCAACCTCCACAAGATAAAAAATACATAATCCCGCAGAAACGACTCGTAGTAAGAGAACCAGTAATAATTGGAGATGAGATAGAAGAATATAATGAAGAAACGATATTGCCTAAACACATCTTCAGAGAACCACCCAGAATCGATTCCTCTTCAAGCACAAGAGAAAGGTCTCCTATAATAAAAAGAAAAGTAGAAAAAGAAACCTCAAGTGACACATTATCAGCTCCTATCACACCTATCAAAATTAAAAAAGGAAAAACCGAACAACCGTCTACAATTAAACAAATTAAACCAAAAATAATTAGCAATAAACCAGTCATATTTAAAATAGAAGAAACCGAAGACCAGTTATGGATGAAGAGAGGTACAGCAGTAATATTCATTAATAAAGAAGGACAACCTGAAGATTACCAATCAAAACAGTTAATAGAAAATGAAAAGATTAAAATTTTTAAACCACAAGACAGTATCACAGAATATAAAGTTAAGAATAAATTAATTTTTGGAGTATTAGTAGATTATAAAGAAAATTTACCACACAAAATTAAAGCTCTTCATCACATGTTAGTTCAAAAAGGAATCCAGGAATGCAGCATGCCAGACAAGCAAGGGTTAAAAGCAATTCTTCAAGTAATCTTTGCAGATTCAAACATCAACATCATCATCTGCAAAGGGACAATCCAAACTCCACCTAAAGACGAAAGAAGAAGTATAATTAAAGAAAATCATGAAAGCACAGTTGCAGGACACAAAGGAATTAGAAAAACTTACCTCAGGATCAGGAACAAGTATTATTGGAAAAACATGAAGAGAGAAATTACCGATTATATCAGATCATGCATCAGTTGCCAAAGAACCAAGCTAGTAAGGATGAAGAATAAGGAGCCTATGGTTATCACAGACACTCCTTCGGACGCATTCGATAAGGTGTCTTTAGATATTCTTGGACCCTTACCTATGACGCAAAAAGGATACAGTTACATCCTCACCATACAGGACAACTTGACCAAGTACTCCGTCGCAGTTCCACTTGTATCAGCTACATCAGAGGACGTCGCAAGAACATTCACCAACTCGTTCATATGCCAATTCGGCAGTCCTAAAGCTATCCTCACCGATCAGGGAACATGCTTCACATCCTCACTTATTAAGAAGCTAGCTAAAATCTTCCACATCCAAACGTACCGTACATCATCCTTCCATCCTCAGTCAAACGGGTCCCTGGAAAGAAGCCATCACGTTCTAGTTGAGTACTTGAAACACTACATCTCTAAACAAGAACACTGGGATGAATGGCTACAACAAGCAATGTTTTCATATAACACTAGCGTTCATGAGGGGACAAAATTCACACCTCATGAACTAGTATATGGAAAAAAAGCAAGGCTACCATCAAAGTTTACACCTACTGACAGTTTAGATACATACCCAGATTATGTGGACAAACTATTACAAAATTTACACAAAATTAGGCAAACAGCAAAAACAAATCTAGAACAATCAAAATACAGACAGAAATACTACTACGATAGAAAAATACGACCAATTAATTATAAAACAGGAGAAGAAGTTATGTTATTAAACCCACCAAGAAAAAGTAAACTACAAAAAGAATATACAGGACCGTACAAAGTTTTAAGAAACATAGAAAAGAATAACATAGAATTGCATATAGGTCCCAAAAAGACTAGGATAGTTCACAAAGATAGACTAAAGAGGGCCTACCGGCCAATCTACAACATAGATCAAAAATAAAATCGATATGGCAATCTATATGATTTTCGAAAGATGCGCATGCGCACATGCAAAATTTTGAACATACCGCCATATTGCTAAAAAAAAAAGTAAAGAAGCAAAGTGCGTGAAAGAGACGCTACATAATTTAAATTAAAGAAAAGAAAAGAACAAGGAGAAGATTAGTAAAACACAGTAAGCATAGAAGATACAATTTAAGGTTTTCAATATTTTATAACAAAAATAACTTTCATTACAGAAAAATGACACACCAAGCTCCGAATGTCGCTAATGCACTATGTGTAAGAGACAATATGATTGCATTCGAGTACATTTTTAACCCGAGAATGGGACGTTTGTGTACCGAGTGTGCTTTAAAAGCTGTACAAGAAGCAGCAAAGCACTGGATTCACATTGGAGTCCACCACTTTATTAAAACAGAGGAAGGCATGAGACAGACGACCTGTGTTGCATGTAGGCAAATTATTGCTAGCCTACGTCCAGCAGTAGCCTGCAGCGATTGCCGCAATGCAATTGCAAACATGGACGAGGAATTAACAGAAACATACAACGAAGGATATATGCTACCTGCACACGATCCGGAGATATTCTGCCTAGACACAATTTACGAATAATTTATTTTTTTTTTTTTTTTTTAACTTACTGTAATATAATTTTTTTTTAAATATAGCCATTTCTGTTCCATAGACAAACTCATTTATTTCAAAATCCTTCGAAACATTTTTATTTCGTTCGAAATATTAATGCGCAGACTCGCAAGTCCGCCATATTACATAGAAAAAAGATAGAAAGAGACAGAAACTAAGAGCGACAGAGAGAGATATAGAGAGCGATGCTACGCACGCGCAGCTAAATTCAACTCGTAGATAGCGAAAATGGTGAGACGCGCAGGACGACGCGAGCGTTTAAAAAGGCTAAGAAGAGCCCTAAAACAATTCAAAGAGGTAGAATTGTATCATCAAAGATTTATTTCATTTACTAATTATCTGTTTTATACAAAATTTCAAAGATAGCGGTGCAGGAGGAAGATATAGTACAAGAAGAAACAACAACACCACCACCACCACCACCACCATCACCACCATCACCACCACTACCACCACGATGGAAGCTGATTTTAATCGACATACCAGACTTTGACTGGAAAATTTATGGAAATTCAGAAAAGACCGATCCAAGATGTAAACATGGACTAATCATGCGCTATTTTGGCATTTTATCAGCCTCCCCGAGGAACAACGAGGAGAAGTGTTGCTGCGCCCTGTGCAACATAAAAAGAAAAAACATTTGTCTCTTGAGGACAAGAGACAAACGCGCGGGGGAAGCTGTAACGACCCAAGAATTTAAAACAATATCTTTTTAATTTTATTTTTCTTTATTATAACCAATTTTTTTTTATACAGAATATTTTATTTTATTTTTATTGTTAATATTTAATGTATAAGTTTTTGTAATAAACATTTTCATTTCGTCGATAACCGAGTCTGTTGAATTGATCGATAAAGGTTTAGTCGATAAGTCGGACGGTAAAACAGTTTACCGATAAATTATCGACGTCCGACCGCGCACGCGCGAGCGCAACCCCAGTAACCATACGGTGGGGTAGTATTCTAGAGTGGGGATGCTGGACCACCACGTGACGGGAAAAACCCAGCTACCCCAAGAACTCTATGCGGAAAAAAAGTGCCGACTCAGCAAAATCTGAGTATAAATAGAGGCGTTCCGCACAGTTTCATCGCAGATCTTCTCAGACCTCGGTCTGAAACAGACAACACTCTGATTAGTAGAGAAGAGCTTGCGCTGAACTGTCTAGGCAGCGATAGAGCGCGAGCTATAGCTAATTTCTACTATTCCACTGGTGGCGTGCAGGACTACGGAACAGTGGACCTCCTATTCGCGGTGCGCAACGTGTTACACAGGTGTTACGCTAAGCCAACACTCAAGTGTAAAGAGCTAGCGAGGAGCGGAGCTCCTTGAACGGCCTGCGTTTAACACGGCTCTGGTATAACCAGAAACCGATTGCGACCTGTAGGAAGGGTTAACTTGATTCCAATAGTCTAGCACAAACCTCTGGAGTTTAGTTTCCATAATTATTGTTGAAAACAAACAGAGTGTTGGCTGTAGAAGAAGACCACGCCGCATTTGCGTTAGCGCTAACGATTAATTACAATTATTAATTTTTACTTACATATTAATTACTAATTACATATTTTTCAATTGTATTCCCAATCTAGGGCGAACTAATTATAATTTCTTACTGTATTCCTATTTCTAGCCGCACTTATTGTGATACTAGCAACTTTGTATTATAATTCAATATTCACTTACCTTTCATTCTTGAATAAACATATTTTCATTCAGTTTCTAGCACATTAGTGTTTGGATTTCACTCCTTAACCGCACACCACACGAACCTAAAATCCTTAACACATTTATTACGAGTCGCCTTCTAAGGGAACCGCTCTCCCTACAAGTCGGTGCAGTGACGTACTCACTCTGGGTCGTTACAATAACATTCTACCTCTAGTCATTAACTAATATTAATGTAACTGTTGTTGCTTATATATTTTTATTTTTTTTTTTTACAAATATTACTAAACAAATATTTTTGTTTCAGAACATAAGTCATAATAAAAACATAATAAAAAAAATGGGAGAATCTGATAACAATTGTAAGTATTATTTTTATAACTTTAATAATGGCAATTAAAGAGTACATGAAAAAAGTAAAAGAAGCTGTGCAAAATGTATGTTGTGAATATTTCAGAAACATGCCTGCAGTATATATATATATATATATTTCTTTTTGTTTTCTCTATCAGATCAACAAATGTTCAGGGATGTTCAGCTGCTGCTGCAGCAGCAGCAGGAACAGCATCATCGGGAAATGCAGCTGCTGCAGCAGCAACAGCAACAGCAGTTGCAGCAACTGAGGGAGGAGCTCCTCCCTCAGCAACAAGAGGATCACCGACCGAGGGAGGAGCCCCTCCCTCAGGTGCAAGAGATGGAATCCGGCGAGGAGGCGAAGCCACCGCGAAGTATGTATTACAGATTCTTTTTATATTATGAATTATTGCCTCGTACAGAGGAATTCAATATTGCCCTTATCAGAGCATCTCTGCTGTTCAATATTAGGGAAAATATTTATAATAATAATATTTTAATGAAAAAAATATATATCTAATAATTTCAATTTTTATACGTTACAGAAAGAGGAGTGGCGGCAGGGAGATCGCGGCGACTGAGGGGTTACCGGGGGGGTCAGGGTAGGGGGGAGGGGAACAGGCAGAAGGGGAGGGGGAAGGGGGGCCGGGGTAATATTGTTAAATTATGTTTCTATAATTAAAACCAAATTTTTTTTTTTCTTAATCAAGTGATTTAAAAAACATGTTATTCCGTGTTCTGCTGTTTTATTTTTATTAACTAACAGCAATTGATCCTTACTAAACCATTCCCATTGACATATAACTGCACGGCATCCTACAAATATTGTTCGTTTCTCTGAATTCCACTAAAAATTGCGAAATAAAATAATTTTTAACAAAAAAAAATCCGACTTCAAAATGCACTAAAAAGTATAAAATAATTTCCATTTCATTTATATCTGTATTCCACAGCTAGTAATAATATCTACTTAATCGTTACATAGGATACCAAATACATTTTAAACTTTTCGGAGGCGGCGCAAAATTAAAAATACCCGAACAAACGGTGCTGCTAATAACGATTTGATTGTGGTATGGCAAACTTGGTAATTAATAAGTCGTAAGAGAAAAATTATAGGTCCGGCTGAAAACATTTGTAATTGTAATGATTGTATGAGAAATTGGCAGCACTCCTGATGTACATGCACTATACTGCAGTTTACAAGAGACCATACTTTACTCGCCCATCTCACTAGGTCTAGAGAGATTTTTAATGACGTGTGTTATTCCCCTCTCCAGCTTGCTTCTTATTATACTTTGCGATCATATAAATGGTGGGCAGAAATATATGACGTACGATAACTGAAAACCGGTGATGATATTGTAAAATTTCACGATGCAATGAAAATTCTATTATTTTCCGGAAAAACATGATGTGAACGCAAAGTAAGAAGCAAGCTGTAAAGGGAAATCACACGCACTATTAAAAATCTCCCTAGACCTCAGTAGGTCACTAGCTGCGCGAATTAAGTGCGGTCACTCGTGAACTGCAGTATAGTTAATTCGTAATGGGTATATTGATTCCCATTGAATATTGTTTACTTGAAATTATCAAATGGGTCATTTGTCACTGGTTGCCGACACCTGAACTAGGATCTTCCTAGTAGAGGAAAAGTTTTTAATTTTGCTCCGCCTCCGAAAAGTTTAAAATGTATTTGGTATACTATGTAACGATTAAGTAGATATTATTAATAGCTGTGGAATACAGATATAAATGAAATGGAAATTATTTTATACTTTTTAGTGCATTTTGAAGTCGGATTTTTTTTTTGTTAAAAATTATTTTATCGGAATATCCGTACAAATAGTAATTTCATTCATTACTTGGAAATTACACGCATATTTACCATCCAAACTTTTCATGCGAGCCAAATAGACATCATGTTCCTTGGATTCCGAATTTATGCCACCAAAAAGTGCGTGAGATACCGCCCGTTTACCAAGAGGTTCGTATTTCATGAACCTCGCCATATCCGAACGAATATAAGACCTATGAGAACCTTGGTCGATAACCACGCGTACTACCCTTTCTTTCGAGTCGGAATATAGAACAACGCGTAACGTTTGTAAAATTACATCAGGCATATCAACGAAACTCGCGAGATTTTGTTCTACGTTTTTTTTTGTCCGATGATTCACTTTTACCCGTACTCGCGCTGTCCGCAGGACGACGCAAGCCCGAACACGTTAGTATCGAATGACGACCGTTACACCACGCGCAAGATATTTTGACTTTACAAAGTTTCGCTGGATGATTCGGTTTCAAACATTTAAAACAGCACTTCATTTCTTTAATGAAATCTTTTGGTTCATCATACGATAATTTTTTAGCCCGTTCACAATTCGCGTTTTCGTGGTCGTTACCCCAAAAAATACATCTCTTTCGTTTACTCTCACCCGAAAACAATGCGCTGGCACTCGGCTGCTCCACCGATGAATTGACCTTCTCCTTACCCTTGTCCATATTTTTCTTCTCTACAGGAACTTGGGATGTAAAGCCGTTGATCGCCATGTTAATTCTCTCTTCATCACTGACCTCTGCTTTCAGGAACTGGAGAAGTCGCGTTAGACGATTCGGAACTTCGCCGCTTTCCACTCCTCCGTTGTCTATCCCAGAACTCAGCGGCGAGCGCTGCCACGTTCTAAGAATCTCCTCTGGCAGCGACGATTCGACCAGTGGATAAAGCATGGTCGCGCAATTATTTGTTTTTACGCCAAGCGTCTCAAGGGCACGGATGTGTGCCGATATCTTGTCGTAAATCGTTGAAACATTCACATGTTTTCCCTTGTTTGTCGCATTTTGAAGCGCGAGCGAAAGTAGCTCTCGCGTATAAAACTCGATGAGTAAATCGTCTCGACCGAAACGATTTTTGAGACTCTCGAAGGCTTTGTCGTAATTTTCGGCCGTTGTCGGAAACCCGTTAACTATATTTTCCGCTTTCGAACCTTCTTCCATCATCTGTTTCAAATATTCTAGCTTGTCTTCCTTGGAAACAGACGTGTCTTCGTGTATTTTCCGGAAATGCGACCAGAACTGCAACCATGTACTCACGCTACCACTGTATTTCGTGACTTTCAAAAATGGCCGTTTAAACGGTTTTTCACTTTGAACTGTTGTTTGGTTAGAATCTGTATCTTGTCGAGTGTTTGTATTAATGTGGCTCAAGAAACCCAACTTCGATTCCAAAAATTTTTGCTTGTACGTGTCGTGAGCCTCCATCTCTGCTTCAATAACCTTTTCGTCGGCGGCCGTTTCTGATAATAGATCGACGTATTTCGTATTAGCAAGCTCAAGCTCTTGCATTCTCGATTCAAGCATTTGCAAAGCAACTTGCCGTTCTTCCAGAGAAATAGTCGCATTACTACATTTAGCCGAAAAGTTATTCAAATTCTTAGTAAAAAGCGTACGTTGCACAGCCCTCTGTTTCTTCGCCGTCTCCATCTTCTAGGTTAGATCGACGCGAGGCACAATCTTCAATTAGTCTTCAATTTACCACCGTCGTCCTGTCACGGTCGCCAGATGTTTAAAATGAAGTAAGGCTTGGTGGTAAGACGTTTTGCGGGGAGAAGTCGATGTTAAAACACTTGCTTTTAGAATTAATCAATGATATAAGAAAAGAATTTATTGCGTGTGCGAATACAGTGCGAACGAAACACTTGTCTATCTTTCTGTCTCTTTGCGCTTACTTCGCGTATATCACGCACATCGCGCGCACGCCGCGAGGCTGTGCAAAAATTCCCTAGATACCAAAAAGAGCGGGATGTCTGTTTTCTCACAATTATTTCTTTTTACTTTCTGGGTGATTAATATGCGGTTGAGAACGGTATTATCGTTGCCACCAGTCCCAATCGTGTTCGACGATGTTAGGTCGGTAACGATTGGAACAATTTAAAAGAATCGAAAATTTAAACAAGATTCTGGAGTTATTTATTCAGTCCGTCAATGCTCTGGTCCCATACGGGCCCCTCGTATGAATTCGTGCAAGAAGGTAGGCGTGTTAATAAAGGAAATGAAAAGGGTGTTTGACTGCAAATTATTAGAAGTTGAATATTGGTAAAATGTGTATAATTCCGAGTAAAATAATTACAACAAAATGGTTAAATTAACAAAATGTGCGAGCTGTATGGAATATATGAATAAAGAAAATTGTGTTAGAAAATAATATGTTAGAACGGATATTAAATCAGAACGAATTTGAATCTGATAAACTTTTCATAGAAAACGACAAGAAAACGATATTGGTTTAGAGATCGCGATTCGAACTTCGGTGTTTATCTCACATTAACGATCAGGAAAGATGACGGTCCCAGTGGGATGCTTCCAAGACTAACAGTCTCGTGGGCCGTCTTCGCGCGCGTGTAAACGGAAAATTTTAATAATTATTTGTTATCTCGAACTTTTGTGCTATGAACGGAACGATCTAGTGGGATACTTCCACGACTAGCAGTCTCGTAGATCGCTGTTTTGCCCTCACTCGACACCAAATTCGTTGTGTTAACAAAGATATAGAATGTGCAACTCACCAATTCGAAGTAATGCATATATAATGTTTCAATGGGTTTCATATACGAAAAAAAAGGCTGTGGTGATGGTCTAGAAATCTGGAAAATCGAAGAGAGGATGAGAACTAATTGCACACGCACTACGCGTTCGCGTTTGAGCCTTTCGTTACGGTGTTACGGATTACGAAATACGCTTGACTATATACGAGAAACAACGCGACGCGAAAAAGAATATTATTAATTATCAGACGATTTAAAATGAAAGAGAAAAGATAGATAATTGAAAAGTGTGAAAAGATTTTACGTATCCGTATGAGTCCTTGACACGACAATCGCGAATTGAAACACTCCCGACACTCTGCCTCGTTACACGGAGGAACTTTGCCGGGCAATCCGATTACACGATTCCGTAGACAACTCTCTCTCTACGCGGACACGGGCTCCCCGTCACGTACCTTGCGATTTTTCGACGAAGAGTGATTTGCCTCAATCAAGCGATCGTATCTCAGGGTTCGACCCGCAATCATGGGCCCAAAGTGAGGACATCATTTGGCAAATCAGGGTACGTGTCGAAGGGGAAAGCCCGCACGCTTTGGGTTTAACTAGGCGCGTTCCACGAGTTCTCATCCCTCCTTGACCTTCCTTCCGACTCTGTCTTTGGTTGACTATCTTTCTCTTTTTACCCCTACAGCGCTTCGTGAATTTCGTGTGTCGCAATTTCTATACCTTCTAGAACCTTCGAAATAACTTCTATTTGATTTTATTCGTTTCGCAATTAATTAATGAAGCTTTTAGGAATGAAACTCTGGTGTCGATTAACGTTTTATTTATGTTATTTGTTATAATATTCGTATAGTTAATAGTATTAGGGCTTTTTAATTCATTCGACGTATTTTATAATCGATGTTCGTTTCATTACACGCATTTTCCGGCTTCCAGCACAAAGAAATTGATGTTTTACTTTTAATTAATTTCGGGAGCATTCTATTCGCATTTTAACGCAAGTTCACGCATATCGAATATATATATATTGTGACCCGTTTTCGTGGGTGCACTTTATTTGATCTTTAGACAAGCACAACACTCTAATACAATCCGTTGGGCGCCAGCCACGCACTGTGGCAATTGAAATTAGAAAGGGAAAGGGTGTAATTGTGGGTGCTTTACAGGGGATGGGACTCGTGGCACTTACGTCCGTACAATACCGCGGGGGAGTACGCAGGGAGGGCTATTTTGGGAGGGGAGATCTCTGGTCGGGAAGGTTCACTGGAGGTCCGTTACATTACGCATAGAAGGATTACTGTAGACGAGATTAATAGGGGTTGGACAAAGGGGTTTCGCAAAATATAACGTGGGATAACGGGCGCAATACGCGGATACGAAGATTCGCAATCGGAGGTTGCCGTTGCCGAAACTCTCACTTTTACAATAGTACGAAATGGGCTTACTTCAAACTCCACACTCACTTTCGCAGGACACCTTACTTTCCCAAAATCGCTCTATCACCCCTTTACAATTCTCTCTACGCTTTCTGAAATCTCTGTATACGCTAGCCTAAGGCTCAATGACGGCTCGTCGTTGCCGCTGCGACGACCGGACCGTCGCGGGATGATTTGGGGATGGGATAGGGAATAGGAAGGGGGCCTCTTCCGGCAACGGGATAGATCGATTATCGATTGTCGATCCGCCGGTGTTTGGGGTCGATGGAGCTGACGGACATCCTGCGGTGACGGGTGGGCCGAGGTCTTCAGGCTCGGCGACAGATGGCTCCTGGGTGGGCGTTTGCAGTCTTCTGGGCAGCTTCGTCCATTTTTCCGAAGTCCCACGTTGCTTTTCCCTCTGGAAGGGTTGAAGGTCTGTCGCCGGCCTCGGAACTCCTTTTGAGGGTGGTCCTCGCTGTTTTCCCGTCCGCCGCCTCCATCGGCCCGACACCGGTGGGCAGGGGAAAGGGGTAAGGCAATGGAAAGGTTACGGGTTATCTTTAGGCGGGAATGTAAGGTGGGGGAAGCGCAGCGATTGTAACGGGGGGGGGGGGGGGGGCACAGGTGTCACCACGTTACAATATATATGTTAACATATTCTAGGAATTTATTGCAGAACATTGCTTGTAGATGCTTGGCAGTTTTTGTTGCCTATTCGTCACAATACGCGTTTATGATGCCCGTCGACCATTGTTTCGAACGTTCCTAAACGTTCGTCGACGTTTTCGAATTCTCAGTGGTTGTCACGCAAGCCTCGCTTTCCATTCCTATTCAGATCGTTTCATATCATTCAAACAAATCACTTTCATTCTTTATTGCACTCATTCTCCCGTGGAAGGACCGGCTAACGCATGCTTTACAGGTACGAGAGGTATCCGCTTGTAAAATAAGGGCGAAAATCGCATTTTCTTCATTCTGCGCAGTTAAGCTGGGATTCCTCCATGTGCGTCGCACTGCTTAACCGCGCGGCGAAGGATGTTTATGATACCTCTCCTTGATCTTAACGGTTTCAAATTTCTGTACACTTTTAATACATAGTTCCAACGGCAATCGTTCCAAGGAAGATTAATTTGTATTATTTGAAAGAGCCAAATATAGCCTTCTTTTGTGTTCCTCGCCTGGGATACTTCCAAGAGCGTCGCACCGACGAGGCACACAAATTAGGTACATTAGTTGGTAAACTATTGAAAATAAAATAAAAGAGAAAGGAAAATAGATCCTAGCCACGGTCGGATTATTAAAAATAATCCGGACGTAACACGGCCATGTAAATTTCGGTTAACCTTTACTAAAAGGTGGGACGCAAATCCGGATGGGTCATATGTCATTGGAAAGTCCTTGACGAGAGGAACACAATGGTGTGGGTGGGAGGTCTTAAATATGTGACCTTGACCCGGTAGAGGTCAAATATATATATTGAGTTTACTCAAAAGCTCGACCTTAAATCCGGATGGGTCACATGTAATTGGAAAGCCCTTGACGAGAGGACCACAATAGTGTGGGTGGGAGGTTTTAAATATGTGACCTTGATCCGCTAGAGGTCAAAAACTAAAGTGCCCCAAAACATATAAATTCATTAACTTTTTTTTTCTCATTTAACGAGGAGAAATCTTCGAAAAAGACACCCTAACCCAACCTAACCCTAACCGAACCTAAATATGGCGGTGACGGTGCTGTATCTGCGGTGGATTGCACGTTACACAGCAACATTCGCTTTTTTATCATAATCCAGCGTCAGGAGCGGGTCTACCTGGACGAAAACCTCTCACACAACGAAATTAACATAATTTTAGTTTTTGACCTCTAGCGGGGCAAGGTCACATATTTAAGACCTCCCACCCACACTATTGTGTTCCTCTCGTCAAGGGCTTTCCAATGATATATGACGCATCCGAATTTGCGTCCCACCTTTTGGTAAAGTCCAACCTAAATTTCTTTACTATTCCCATTGCGCCGTTTATCAAACCATCAGAAATTGATAGGTTTCATCGCAGCATAGTTCGAGATCCCTCAGTTAATGTTATTGTATGTAACAGTCCGCCAGAATTATTTACATTTACAGGTATGACATTTTCTGGTGGCCTTTTTCCATATGTAGCTGCCTCACGGGACTCATCTATTGAATCAATGACGTACATTCGACGTGATTTTGCTAATTCATCTGTCATTTTTGTGTGATATTTGCGACGACAGCCGCGGATCGGCGTCGCGCATCGCGGGCCCCATCGCGGCGGCCTCCCCACTCCCGTGAGCGAGGCTATAAGTAGGATCGATCGACACGCGGATCGATGAGTTGCCTCGGGGCCTCCGCCCCGAGCAGACCTCCTAGGAGGTCAGACCGGAGCACCGGCAGACTCGGCGTCGCGGTTTGTCCAGGCGACGAGTTCACCGGCAGTCGGACCGTGACGTACGTCACGGGCTGGCAGCTCCCAACCGGTCCAGCAGCCGTAGGCGCCTAGCTTCGTCAGTCCCGAGGTTTGATCCAGGGTGACCAAGCTAGTGCGCGTTCGTAACAGCCCGAACACCGAGGCCATCCCTCTCCTAGTCTTCAACGACTCCGCGTCTCACGCGTGCGTTAGAACACCGCGTCTGTCTCTCGTTCGCGCTCGCGCTCCGCGACGCGCTTTCATCCCGCGCCGTAGCCTGTAAGACCGCATAGCGACAGCTACGACCTGCGCTACTTTGTAAGACCGCGTGACTCCTGTGACGGGCCGGGTCCCGACCGTAGTTCATAAGCCATGTACACCTAGACTAAGTGCGACACGGCTCCATCGCCAGCTCACCGGTAGATTTTCTGTTGTAGCGAGCCCGGCAGGATATACCGCCACCAACACCGGCATCTCCAGGGGCCGCAGCCGGCGGCCCACTTCCACCGGCCTAAGATTATTCCATTCTTCTGAATAAATGTTTCTATTTTCGTATTAACACCGACTCGTTATTTCTCGAACCTGTTACCCAGCGAACCCTGGCACGGGGAAACCGACCGCGGTGCGCAACGCCGTGCGACTATGCGGAATGCGACCATGCGGGAATCTCGGGATTCTCAATGCGAGAATCTCGGGAATGCGACCATGCGACAAATCGAGACGTTCATTCTCATCGCTGGTGAGAACGGGCAATTTGCAAAGTTGCGTGATGGGACGAATGAGCGTGGTCGTCTCTGTTCGGAGACGGACAGGAAGAATGTTTACGGGAGCGAATGTCGGTTCCTTAATAAGGACAAGATCGGTAGGTTGGAGGTTCAGACGACGCTCACGCCACTTGGATCGTTGTTGCAAAGCATGAAGATAATCTTGAGACCACAGTCGACAGAATTGCTCATATTTTTGGCGCATGAGATTCCATCGAGTTAGTCGGTTCTCTGGTACGTCCCACACTGATGGCAGGGGTAGGCTTTTTAACGCGGTCCTGATCAAAAAGTGTCCTGGCGTGAGCGCGGCAAACGAATCAACATCGTCCTTTAAGGGAGCCAGGGGTCGTGAGTTCAGGCAAGCCTCGATTTTATAAAGAAGGGTGGTGAATTCCTCCACCGTCGGGGTGGAGATGCCGAGTACTCGTTTCAGGTGATGTTTGACACTTTTGACCCCTGCCTCCCATAAGCCCCCGAAATGAGGGGCTGCGGGGGGAAGGAACCTCCAACCTATCGAATCCTGCAACAAGCGACCTCGGAAGGTGTCACTGGCCGTGGCGATAGCGAACGCGTCACGGAGTTCCCGCTCGGCTCCGTGAAATGTAGTCCCGTTGTCCGAATACAGACATTCCGGAAGCCCACGGCGGGCGCAGAAACGTTCGAGGGCGGCCACGAAGGCACTCGCTGAGTAATCGTGGACGAGCTCAAGGTGAATCGCTCGAGTTGCTAGGCATACAAAGACCGCGATATAGGTTTTGATGGTGGTTCGTCCGCGATCCGACGACGGTCGCACTCGAATAGGGCCCGCGTAATCGACGCCGCAGTGTGTGAAGGGACGCGAAATCCGAATGAGAGGTACAGGAAGGGTGGCCATAAACTGGGTCTCCGTCGTGGCGCGCTCCCGCACACATCGAGTACACCGGTGTATAAACCGGTTTCGTGCGCCAAACACCCAATATCGTTCCCGAAACACGCGGAGCATGAGTTGCACCCCACCGTGGAGGGTGTCATAGTGAACTTGGGAGATGATTTTTTCCGAAATTCCGGATTTCGGTAGGGCTATCGGATGTCGGGCGGGAAAAGGGAGGTCGGATAATTGTAGCCGTCCTCCCACACGGATGACCCCAGACTGGTCCAGGAAGGGATCGAGTGCACGGAGCGGGGATCCTGGTGGTAGGGCCTGGCCCGATTTCAGCGCGCGATACTCTCCCAATAACGTTTCGCGTTGCGTATGTCTTATCCAGAAGAGGTGTGCGGCGGCCACCTCGTCTCGGGTCAAACTGGACTCGCGGTTCGATACGTCCGGATATCGACATCGCGTGATGAAACGATGCACGTATGCGGTGACGCGGAGGAGACGCGGCCACGACGATATTTTGGTATGTAGGTCCCACTGGACGCGGCCGTGGAGAACGGTCACCAATTTCGTTTCCGGATCTGGTTGCTCGGAATAGTGGGAGAGAGCAGGTTGTGGTGGCCACGACGCGGGACCGCTGGTAAGCCAAGGGGGACCGTGCCACCACAACTGAAACGATGCAAGTGTGGGCGGAGAGAGGCCACGGGAGGCGCAATCCGCAGGATTGTCCGCCGATCGGAGGTGACCCCACTTTGTTCCGGATAACGTGGTTTGAATTGCAGCAATTCGGTTCGCAACAAATGTCTTTAAGGTGGAGGGCGTCTTTTGGAGCCAGCACAGGACGATGTTGGAGTCGCTCCAACAGTGGATGGATGTGACGTTGAATGGAAGAGATCGAGTGGTACACTTGATGCAACACATCAACAGCACCGCTGCACATAATTCTAGACAGGGAATGGTGAGAGTCTTCACGGGGGCCACCTTCGTCTTCGCGAGAAGCAATTGAACTCGTGGTCCCGAGGGAGCGTCAACGATGAGATACACGACCGCGGCGTAGGCGTGTTCGGACGCGTCACAGAAGCCGTGGAGGTGCACCCCTTGGGTATCCTCTCCGTATCCGGACCATCGTGGAATCGACAACAAGTTAAGATTCGTTAATTGATCATAAAAGGTGGCCCACCGGGAAGTGATCTAAACCGGAAGGATTTCATCCCATCCTATATTGAGCTTCCAAAGCTCTTGCAATAAGACCTTGGGAATGAGGATGACGGGAGCTAGCCAACCAAGGGGATCGAAGAGATGGGCAGCGAGGGATAGGATTCGTCGCTTAGTGGTGGTCTCCCAGGGCGGAAGCGCCACTGAAATTCGAAATTCATCCCGCGCTGGACTCCAATACAACCCTAACACCTTTAGTTTGGACTCATGGTCAAACGGTCGGTCCAGCGCGAACCCATGGTTGGAAGGGTCGATTCCAGGAAGAAGTTCAGGTGCATTGCTGGCCCATTTTCGTAAAAGGAACCCGCCTCGCGCGAGACAGTCGATGGTTTGACGTTTGTTTGATCGTTTTCGCCCCTTAACCGGGAAAGGGGTTAGAAAACGGATTCGGAAGCGATTTTTTTGCCGGTGCGCGACCTTACCGAAGCGATAGACTTCCAGTTTACGAAGCTCGTATACAAAATGGCGCGATTTGTGAAGAAGAAAAGTTTAGACTCTGTAGTTTGTAACGTTTAGATCTTTCGCTACTTATGCGAAGGAGAAGATACCGCGAGGAGTACGAGCGTACGATTTCCCCTACGCGTCTCAAGGAGTGGTTCGCGTTCGCTGCGCGTTCGCGAAGGCAGAAGGAACGGTGAAGTCAGTAACGAGACGTAGTTTTGCGGTGTAAAAAAGAAAATATCGATTTATTCAGAAAGATGGTGATTGAAGTATGGCAAA
This sequence comes from Osmia bicornis bicornis, assembly GCF_907164935.1. NCBI lineage: Eukaryota > Metazoa > Arthropoda > Insecta > Hymenoptera > Megachilidae > Osmia > Osmia bicornis. The sequence continues at coordinate 308,354 of NW_025791146.1, read as the reverse complement.
ATAGCCGATCACAGAATGGTAGTAGCACCGCAAATATTATGGCAGTTTACGCGTTCAACAATCAACGGAACGCAATTCTCATCTAATAGATGTTCAATAGACGCGCAGATTATGTAAATATAATATACAACGAACTTGACTAGATTGATCGTCAATAAGCACGCAGATCGGATTCACACGAATCGAAAGTGTAATACAAAAGAAAATGGTAACGCAAAAGAAAAGATTTCAACCAGTCGAGCGACTTTAACGCGACCCAAAAACTCAGTCTTCTTTTAATACGGAAAAATGACTGGTTGAATAACGCATTTAAATCTCACGGAATAATTATAATAGAATATAAAGTAATATAAGAAAATATAACGTAAAGAAAAATCTCAACCAGTCGAGCGACTTTAACGCGACTCAAAAAACTCAGTCTTCATTTATACGGAAAAATGACTGGTTGAATAACGCATTGTAAGAAATATAAGAAAATATATATATATAAATATAATAACGCAGACGATATCAAAACGCAAAATCGTGACTCTGCTCGGAATGCGAAAAGTAATATATACACGACGGTGACAAGATTTAGTAGGTCGTCAACGATTCAAACGTCTTTCGCCAAGGACGAGTTATTATCGCTCGATTTGTTTCGGAAACATACACTGAATTCACGACCCACGAAGGTTGCGTGATCGTGGAGCGCGTAGGCAAAAAGGAACGTTTGAATTTATTAATCGTGCAGCGAAATATTAGCTTTTACGCGTCTCTTAAATCGCAGAATGGCGAGCCAGTGGATTCCGAGAATTCTTCCGGTCCAGCGAGGTTTTCACCTGCGAACCTCAGATCGACAGGGGCACTGACTTCACGATTTCACTCACAATCAAAGGATGAGAAAGTCGCGCACTAAGTCCCGACCCTCGACTCCTTTGCAGATTGAAATACGTGAATTTAAGAGAATCCGATAACCGTGGATTTGCTGGAATCCGTCAACGTTCTTCCTGTCGTACGAGGCGTACTCAAGGAAGAAATTTAGAATGCCAAGAGCGAGATCACGGCCCTCCAAATTGCAATGTAAAATTGCCAGAGCACAAGCAAAATGAGGATGACTCGACTAGGTTTCCCTAGGAATCAACGTCGTCTCGGATATGCCTGCGTAGAGCGATCTTTCGAGGGTGCTGTGTCCCAAGATAGAAGGCCATTACTTAATGAAATGGAGATGTCCAAGCTCGGGCTCTAGTCACGACTTGCTGTATCGCAATCTTAAGACGGTTGTCTCTTGGAAGAGAGCCGTAGGTGAAAGCGTCCGTTCTGCTTGTCGTTTGGGACCAGAGTGTCGATCGATGGATCGACACTGAGCTCCTTCGATCCGGCGTTCGAAGGAGGGGATCCGCGCACATGCTCCACTTTGAAAAATAAGTAGGGATAGCACATACCATCGCTATAGTTCCGATCTCCCAAGAAGAATCTATACTACTTGTTTTATACTATGTAACTGTACGAATGTACGGTTGCCGAATTCTTGTGACGGGCGTAGACGATAAGCCGGTGGTTCTCTCGGATGGAGCCGGTTCCACTGTGTTTCACGAGAGAAACCGGCTCGAAGGACCAAATTATGTTCAATAGCCGGGAAATGAGGGTAAGGTCCGAGAATGTCTGTACCACAGGTTTCACGTTTTCTTCGTTTATTGTACATGAACACACCGGGACGCACACCACACACGAGCAATCACGATCACACACAGTACGCACACGAACGGTTAACACTCACAATACGAGATAGACGAAAACTGACCGGGAACACGAGATACCGACGTGATACAACGGTGATAGAGCGACGGTGTAAGGACGCGGTTCTTGGTAATTTTAAGCCTTCGAGTTGCACGGGCGATCGTTAACACGGATGGTTAAGGAATGAATCGCGAGAGCTCCGTGATCTCCCGAATTCGGCTAAGCCGTTACGGATATTGTGACGTCATGAGCCAATTAGCTTTCACCACTTGTTCCGATCGTTAACAATACCCAATAAGCGGCTTAGCCGATACGATTATGATTAACGGCGTCGCGGTGTCTCTCGATCGTTCCAGAATGCCGAGAGAAAGCGTTTCCGGTGTACGCATGCTGGAAAGAGAGAGCACGACTCAACGTAAACACGGGGCGACGGTTGGAATTATGGATCGCCGGCTCTCTCTTACTCCGATACTAAACACAGTGCTTCGCATTCCGGGAATTTTCCTTGGTAACTGCGTAGAAACGGGAAAACCGTAATAATTTCTTTGTTAAGAAAACTCTTTCTCTCTCTATTGCACAAAGCGTCAGCCGGTCCAATCAGGATCATTATTACCTGATCGGAATGATAGTGTGAAAGAATGGATTGATGAACATGTATTTAAACGACGAAACTAAGGAATGAGAACCCTTATAAAATTAAACGTCGCGAACGTTCGACCGCCGTTCGAAAATCAAGGGTCATTCAAAGCAATAAACACTATTGTATTAGAAATTCTAAGAACTGCCTAGCGACAACGGCAAATTTTGAGCAAAGGAACGTTCGCGAAGAAATGTTTAAATTCATAGAAAATGAAATGCCGAATCCACCGAAATAATTATGCGAATCGATTGTTAATGAATGCATAATTTGCCACGACATTGCGATGATCGTGAGCGCATCATACGCTTTTATACTGTTAAAATTGACCATCTTTGTTGCAAATCAGGAAAGTAAATAATTTTGATCCTGTTAAGAGAGAATATACGGATGACGGTTTCATCTATTAAATTATATATTTTAATCTCAAATTCATTCTGCATTTCAATTAAATCAATAGTAATTTAATAGTTAATCATTTAACAATCAACTAAATCAATCGTTTAATAATTATTCATATAAAGGAAATACTGCGTAATTTCTAGAAACCGTTGAAACTATCATGGCGGCGAGATAGAGAGAAAGGGAACACCAAAGAAAGGGGATGAAGGATCTTCGTCTAGCTCGTGCGTCTAAGCCAATCACCGGGCACGCGACACTACCGAAAACGTGCCACGATTCGTCAAACCGTCCCCTCCAAGGACGATGATCGCGCGACGGGCCCTTCGACCGTCGATCTCGCGAAAAATTCCTCACTCTTGATCGATCAATCGTTTAGGTACGTGATCAGGAGCCCGTGTGTCCGAGAGACAGAGTTGTTCGGAAATCGCGATAGTTTTCCTCTGCGGTAAAGACCTCCGCGTAGCGAGGCAGAGTGCCGTGGTAGTTGAATTCGTCCGTTTCTTAACACTTTGCCGGCCGCACTGTTTTTAAACATTTCTTCGCTTGGCGCCGGCACCACTAACTCTGTTATTTCGCTTGTCGCCGGTTGTTTTTGAGGTTATTGGGAGATGATAGATTTCAAGTCACCACTGTGGTGTCGCCGGCCGTCGAGCGATACTTTGGGAAGATCACCACTGTGGTGTCGCCGGCCGCCGAGCGATACTTTGTGAAGGTCACCACTGTGGTGTCGCCGGACGTCATAGTGTTAACAAGGACTCACTGACAAGGACATCTTTTTCGTTCCGATTTTAAATCGTTTACTCGCGTAATAATTCCGTAATAACTTCATTTCGCGTAAATATATACACCTTTTTCGATTCGTATTCGTTTGTCTCTCGTCGACGTACCCGTCCGTAATAATTCATTTTCCGCCGCGACAAGTGCAGTGATCGAAAATCTTACCGTTCTTTGGTGTTCCAGATCATCAAGCGAATACACACAGCGAAATAGCAAGCGAATTTATAAATCTTGCATTTTATTAAACAGCGTTTCGGTAAGTCGATCTTATTACATTTTTCGAACACGACGTCTATTCTATTGGCAAAACGGGCGATCTGGTCCAGCCCTTCGGGGTTTCAAGAGTATCTCCGGTCAGATCGTTCCATCGTGCGAGGTATCAATTATTATTGTCGATTATTATTACTTCGGTTTGTTGCGATTTCGTTTTCACGTTTTGTAATATCAGAAGGGGCACCTGGTTGGACTTTACCAAAAGGTGGGACGCAGATTCGGATGGGTCATATATCATTGGAAAGCCCTTGACGAGAGGAACACCATGGTATGGGCGGGAGGTCTTAAATATGTGACCTTGACCCGCTAGAGGTCAAAAACTAAAATGATTTCAAATATATATATTGAGTTTGTGACGGATAACCGCCGGGGGGTTGCCGGCTCAGCCGGTAAGTCCGGGGTTCGGGTGAACGAATGAAATGAAAGTCAGTGGTATAGGGGGTAAAAGAATAAATATATTTTCTTAATCCTAGGTAGAGTGATTAATGTCTCTTCGCGGTTCGCAGCTCGCGACCTGGTTGTCGTCGATGGTGGGGCACGGCTTGAGGTCCTGGATGTGTGCCGTGCGCAGTTTGCCTCGCTGCTCTCGGAGCCGCACCACGTTTGGGCCGAGGCGTTCGGCGACTATGTAGGGTCCAGCGAATTTTGGGGCCAGCTTGGCGTTGTAATGGTCTGCGGCGGAGGATAGCGGGTGCTCTCGCCGCATGACCGGGTCCCCGACCTTAGGGGCCCAGGCTCGCCTCCTCAGGTCGTAATATTTCTTTCGGGATTGCTGAGCCTTGCCGAGTGCCCGTTGTGCCATGGTGAGCGCGTCCTGGAGTCGCGCTAGGGTTTCCTGGTGGTCATCGGTGGCGGCGAGGGCGTTGTGGCTGCTCCCCGGAACGGTCAGCTCGCGGCCAAAGTTTAGGTAGGCCGGCGTCTGTTCGGTGGCTTCGTGTTGCGCGGTGTTGTACGCGAAGGCTAGTTCTGGTAACCACTCATCCCAATCGCGGTGGCCGGTGGTCGTGGCCTGTGCGATCATGGTTTTGATCACCCGGTTGGTGCGTTCCACCGGGTTGCACTGCGGTGTATAGGGTGGCGTCTTGCGGTGCTCTATCCCGTAGGCGGCTAGGTGGGACGTGAAGTCGCGGCTTTCGAACTGGCGCCCGTTATCCGTGATGACCATTCTTGGACGGCCGAATCTCATCACGATTCTTTCCCGGAATGCCCTGGTGACGGCTGGTGCTGTGGCTTGGCGCAGCGGTTGAAGTTCCACCCATTTGGTGAACTTATCCTGCATAACCAGGAGCGTGGTGTGGCCTTTTCTGGATCGTGGTAGGGGCCCTACCAGGTCGGCGGTCACTACCTCCCACGGGCTGCTGGTCGGTGTTGAGTGCATGGCGCCGGCTGGGGCCTGTTGCAGCACCTTGTGTGCGAGGCAGCTCGGGCAGCCGCGTACGTGCCGGGCGGCGTCGCGAAACATCCCTGGCCAGTAGTAGCGACGGGCCAGTCGGGCGTTGGTCTTCCGGGTGCCCAGGTGGCCGGCGGTTGGTACGTCGTGGTTCTCGGTTAGGACGTGTTGCCGGCGGTCCTTTGGTACGCACTCCTTCCACTCCAGGTCGGGGTGGAGGCCTGTGGAGTCCGGTATGTGGCGGTAGAGCTGGTTGCCTTGCAGGCGGTATTCCGGGTGTTTCCCTGGGTCGGTTTCGACTGCCTGCCGGAGCCGGTCGTACCATGGGTCCGGCCCGTTGACGGTGTCCGCCTCCTCTTCCGGCGGGTCCTCCGGCTGGCGGGATAGCGCGTCGGCCACTAGGTTGTTCTCCCCTTTTCGGTAGCGTACCGTAAAATCGTAGTGTTGGAGCTCCATGCTCCAACGGGCGAGGCGGCCGGACGGACTGTCTAGCGTTTGCAGCCAGCGGAGGGCTTGGTGGTCGGTTAGCACCGTGAAGTGGTACCCCTCCAGGTAGGGGCGCATTTTTCGGATCCCCCAGACGATAGCTAGACATTCTCGCTCGGTGGTGGAGTAGTTTCTCTCCGCTCGGTTGAGGGATCGACTGGCGTAAGCGACCACGTGTTCTTCGCCGTCATAGTCCTGGGTTAGGACGGCGCCGAGCCCCTCGCTACTGGCGTCCGTTTGCAGCGTGAATTCCCGGTCGAAGTCCGGGCACGCGAGGACCGGTGCGGTGGCCAGGCGGTGCCGCAATTCGAGGAATGCGGCGTCTTCCTCGGCGTCCCATCTCCAGCGGACCCGCTTTTGTAGCAGCTGGTTCAACGGTGCGGCGAGGTCGGCGAAGCGGGGAATGAACCGGCGGTACCACGAGGCGGTTCCCAGGAAGCGGCGCAACTCCTTGGCGTTTCTCGGTGCTGGGATGCCCTTGATAGCCTGGACTTTGTCGGGGTCGGTCCTGACCCCTTGGCTGGTGACTACATGGCCGAGGTATTTTAGCTCGGTGCGTCCGAAGCAGCACTTCTCGGGGTTGAGTCGGAGGTTGGCAGCGCGGAGCCGTCTGAAGACCTCGCGGAGGTTGGCGAGGTGTTCTTGGAACGTGCGTCCCAGCACGATGATGTCGTCCAAGTAGGCGAAGCACCAGGGGGCCAGTTTGGGCCCGACTACTTCGTCCAGTAGTCGCTGGAAGGTGCTCGGCGCGGAATGGAGCCCGAATGGCATGACTCGGAACTGGAAGAGTCCCCTCCCGGGGACGGTGAAGGCGGTGATGGGCCGGCTGGCGGCGTCCAGTGGTACCTGCCAATAGCCGTTGGCCAGGTCGAGGGTGGTGATGAAGCGGGCCTCCCGTAGTTTGTCTAACGTGTCCTGGACCTGCGGTAGCGGGTATGCGTCTTTCACGGTCCGCTGGTTGACTTGGCGGTAGTCGACGCAAAACCGGTAGGCTCCGTTCTTTTTGCGGACAAGCACGACTGGCGAGCTCCACGGACTGTGGGAGGGCTCGATGATGCCGTCGGCTAGCATTTTGTCCACCTCCTGGTCTATGATCGCCTGCATGGCCGGGTTTCGCGGCGTGTACCGCTGTTTGGCGGGTTCGGCTCCCTCCTTCAGGCGCAGGCGGTGGCTGGCCCAGGTGGTGGTGGGCCGCAAGTGTTGGAATTTCGGCAGTTCCTCGTCCAGGAGCCGTTGCAGGGCCTGTTGTTGAGCCGGGGTGTAGCCGGTCGGTCCGGTCGGTTCGACGGCCTCAGCGGTATCTGGGCAGTCCCACTGGCATGGGCCGATCCGGATACTGGTGCTCATACGGCCCAGCACGTCCATCCCTAGCAGGATGGTTTGGCTGAGGGTGGACAGTACCCCGTAGCGGTGCCGGACTGGTTGGCCGTTGATGGTGGCCTGTACTTCAATTTCGCCCTCTGTGATGGTCTCGGTCCCGTCGGCGACCCGTAGTGTTTGCCGGTGTGGTCGCCAAATATCGCCGTTCCTGCGGCACAGCTCGGCCAGGTCGCTTCTGATGTACGAGCGGGTAGCTCCGGTGTCAACGAGGGCGCGGTATCGCCGCTCGTGGACCAGGAACTCGAGGTGGATGCGACCATCGTCGCTTACTTCTCGGCGGCTGGCGTCTGGTCTGGTTCCGGCCGGGCGGCGCCTGATGGCCCGGCCCAGCGTTGGTTTCCCGCCTGGTGGCAGCGGCAGTCGGTCGTGCGGGTGCCGGCTGTCCCGCAGTAACTGCAGAACAATCGGCCCGGGCGGCGGCATTCGGTCCTGAGATGGCCACGCTGGCCGCATCTCCAGCAGCAGGTCTCTCGGTCGTAGCTGCTGCTTGCCTCGGCCGCGTGGTGTCGGGGAGCCCGGCTGGGCTTCTCGGCCGGTGATGGTGACTGTTTTTGTCGCCTTTGGATCTCCTCGAAGTCTGTGATGAGTCGGAACAGGTCCGACCGGGTGCGGACGTCACCTCGGTGAATGTAGAGGTGGTACTCCGGGAGGAGGTTCCGGTGCAGTCGGTTTAGCTGGTCTGCCTCCGTCAGACCGCCGTGGCGGCGCATGAGGGTTTCGAGCGCCGTGATGTAGTCTCGGGCTGGCTCCCCTGGTCGTTGTTCCCGGCGGATGATCTTCTCCATCAGGTCCTCTGGCTCCTGGCCGGGCAGGTATTGTTCGTAGAACTCCTTCTCGAACTGGCGCCAATCTGACCAGGCGCGGCGTCTATTGAGGTACCACGTGTACGCGGACCCTCGTAGTAGAGCGGGCAGGCCCCGGAGCAGGTGGTCCGAGGAGAGGGCCAGTCCCCCTCGTAGGCCTTCCAATCGGTCCAGGAAGTCCTCGGCATCTCGGCCGTCGAAAGAGACGCCGCTCTTTCGAAGGCTGTCCCAGACCTGGAGGTCGGGCGGCGGGCTGGGTGATCTGGCGGCCGCTGAGGCGGCGCCGTCGGTGCTGGCCGGTTCCTTGGCTGGCATTGTCCGGTGGTGTGCGGCGACTCGGATCCGGAGGTCGTCTATGGTCCCGCTGGAGTCCAAGCCCCAGTCGTCGGCGAGCTTGATGAGTTCTGGTTTGCGGAGGGCGTATATCCAACTGACTTTGTTCATTCGTTCTTTCGCGAGCAGAGTCCCTGTTCGGGCGCCAATGTGACGGATAACCGCCGGGGGGGTTGCCGGCTCAGCCGGTAAGTCCGGGGTTCGGGTGAACGAATGAAATGAAAGTCAGTGGTATAGGGGGTAAAAGAATAAATATATTTTCTTAATCCTAGTTACAAGAATACTTAATGCTACGGCCCTGGGTTCCTATCACTCTAACGGTCTTAGCCTACGGTCGCGGAACGGTTACGGTGCGGACTTATACTCTACGGCGCGGACTTACATCTATAGCGCGGACTTATATCTATGGTGCGGACTTATATCTATGGCGCGGCGCGGTCGCGGTCGCGGGACGGGGTGTTGGCCGTCTTTATCGCGGCGTTTCGGTGCGGCGGAGGTAGCGGGAGTGTTTGGAGGATCGGGCGTTCGATGCCTTCATGGGCGGACGGCCGTAAAGACAACCCGTCCTATACCCAGGCAGTTAGGGGGACCGTGCTCCGGTGGACGCCGTAGAGACGTAATACGTCCGAGCCGGCGGTCAGGAAGCCGCCGAGAGCGAGCTCTCGGCTGTGGCCAGGGATACAGCGGACTGTATCGGAGGACGGCCGTGAAGACAACCCGCCCTGCCGAACGCTGCTGGAGGATTCGCAAGGAGCCAAAAATGACGTTGAACGTGTCTCTTTGTCGCTTGCCTGACGGTTCGCTTCCGAGTGTCGATCTGATTTCTGCCGTGTCGCGGCCCGGTATATCAATACTCGCGAGGCCGTTTGCCTCGCGAGTTCGCGGTATGCGCGGTCGCCACCTGTCGGCGGCGTCGGTACTAGCGTGCTGGCGGGGCCCGCGGTTTCGCGGCCTCGGGCTCCTCACAAGTTACTCAAAAGCTGGGCAGCAAATCCAGATGGGTCATATGTCATTGGAAAGCCCTTGACGAGAGGAACACAATGGCGTGGGTGGGAGGTCATAAATATCAGATCCTGACCCGCTAGAGGTTAGAAACTAAAATTACGTTAATTTTGTTGTGCGAGAGGTTTTCGTCCAGGTAGGCCCGCTCTTGACGCTGGATTATGATAAAAAAGCGAATGTTGCTGTGCAACGTGCAAACCACCGCAGATACAGCACCGTCACCGCCATATTTAGGTTAGGTTAGGTTAGGTTGGTTTAGGGTGTCTTTTTCGGAGATTTCTCCTCGTTAAATAAGAAAAAGAAAAAAGTTAATGAATTTATATGTTTTGGGGCATTTTAGTTTTTGACATCTAGCGGGTCAAGGTCTCATATTTAAGACTTCCCACCCACACCGTAGTGTTCCTCTCGTCAAGGGCTTTCCAATGACATATGACCCATCCCGATTTAACGTCGAGCTTTTGAGTAAACTCAATGTATATATTTGAAATCATCTTAGTTTTTGACCTCTAGCGGGTCAAGGTCACATATTTAAGACCTCCCACCCAATCCATTGTGTTCCTTTCGTCAAGGGCTTTCCAATGACATATGACCCATCCGGATTTGAGTCCCACCTTTTGGTAAGGGTTAACCGGGCACCTTAGTCCAGCCCTTTCGAGGGTTCCGAGAGTATCTCCGGCTGGGGTGCACCCTCACAGGCGGAAACCGCCAATTTCACGAACGTTAAAGCAGAAGCGAAGTAGCAACAATCGTCTCCGCGACCGGTATATGATTCAGAGTGTAACGACCTAGGAAAATACAACACCTTTCTTCCATTTCATTTTATTTGTTATAATTAATTTTTTTATATATATTTCGCACAAAATGTTTTATTTAATTTCTAATGTATAATAATTTTGTAATAAATAGTTTTCATTTTTGTTGATAACCGAGTTTGCTAAATTCGTCGATAAGCGTATAGTCGATAAGTCAGACGGTAAAACAGATTATCGATAAATTATCGACGTCTGACCGCGCATGCGCCAGCGCAACCCCAATGAACACACGGCGGGGTGAAGTTTTAGAGCGGGGATGCTGGACCATCACGTGATAGGGAATTCCAGCTACCCCAAGAAACTCTATGTGGAAAAAAAGCGCCGAGTCAGCAAAATCTGAGTATAAATAGAGGCGTTCCATACGGTTTCAGCGCAGATCTTCTCTGACCACGGTCAGAAGCAGGCAATACTCTGATAAGTAGAGGAAAGCTTGCGCTGAGCTGTTTAGGCAGCAATAGAGCGCGAGTAATAGCTTATTCCTTCTCTTCCATTGGTGGCGTGCAGTACTACGGATCAGTAGACTTCCTACTCACGGTACGCAACGTGTTAAACAGGTGTTAAGCTAAGCCAACACTCAAGTGTAAAAAGCTAGCGAGGAGCCGAGCTCCTTGAGACGGCCTGCATCTAACACAGCTCTGGTTATCCCAGAAACCGATTGCGACCCGTAGGAAAAGTTCACTCGATTCCAAAAGTGTTGCACAAATCTTTGGGAATTAGTTTCCAAAGTTATTGGTAAAATTAAACAGAGTATTGACTGTGGTAGAAGGCTAAGCCACGTTCGCGTTAACGTTAATTATTATAATTTACTACTAATTACTAGTTTCTATTACTAATCACATATTTCTTACTGTATTCCCAATCCAGGGCGAACAAATTATAATTTCTTATTGTATTCCTATTTCTAGCCGTACTTATTGTAATATTAGCAATTTGATTTTATATTATATTCAATTAATATTCACTTACCTTACATTCTTGAATAAACAAACTACCATTAGTTCTAGTTCACACATTAGTGTTTGGATTGCACTCCTTAGCCGCACACCACACGAACCTATAATCCCTAATACATAGAATACGAGTCGCCTTCTAAGGGAACTGCTCTTTCTACAAGTCGGTGCAGTGACGTACTCACTCTGGGTCGTTACAAGAGAGTCTCAACTGCGATATCAGAGTATAATAGTATATTTTTTTTGTTAACTAGAACTAAGCATCTTTACCCTTGTTAAACAATACGCATGAACTGGTACTTTCAATAACGAGTTTTTCAAATTAATTAGATCTCAATTTTTTGCATTTTACATTTTGTTATTTACTTGACTTTTCCGTTCAAAATTAAACCAGTTTCATTACTTAAACAGTTTCAAATTTCATTTCAAACACACCTAACACCTTTTCAGTTAAAACATGCCTACCATCACATACAGATTCAAGGAGGGACCCGTACGGGACCTAAAGCGTTGAACGAACCCAACGAAGGACTAATAAGCTAAATTCTAATTTCAACATCTTAATAAACTTGTCTTTCGTCTTTTAATTGTCGAGAGCGTTAACCCGCTCAGGACTGGTGGCACCGATACCAACCATCGCGCTCAGAATAGGGGAGAAAGAGTAGGGAATTGTATTTCAACTATCAAATTAAAATTCGTTCTTCAATAACTAAACTACTTTCTTTCATTATCCTTTTACGTTGCGCCGTCGCACGCGCAACGTAACAAAATTTTGGTGGCAGCGGTGGGATACTCAGCGCTTGCTCTGTGAATCTGTATAATTTGAGGTGTTTGGAAAATTTCTCAATTCCTGTATTAATTATTGTCGTAATCTCTGAAATCACAATTGAGGCAAACCAGGACATTATAGATACCCCCTTTTGCCAAGCTTGCCGCATTGCTTGAAAATTGAATTAATAATTGTGTAATTTGTGCGAATTTATATATTTATTCATTATTTCTGTGTGTTTTGCGGTAATTGTTCATGTGAAATTCATTTGAATCCAATTTCTACTTGTCATAACCTATTTATTTCTCGTCAGTCATATTTGTATTTATCTAAATTATCTATTTATTTATTTATCTAATTTATTTTGTGCTTTGTCAAAATTTCTGTTTCTAATTGAATTATTTCTGTTATATTTCTCAAGTACTGAACAATTATCGCCAATTTCTTGATTTTCTGATATTCTAATATTTTTGATTATTGATTTCTGATTTGATTTGAATACTGTGTGTTATATATTTTGTGTTTTGTGTCTATCACTAGAACTACCAACGGGGTCAAAATAACTTGTTTGACATTTCTTATAATTATAACTCATTTCAGGTACATTTTGTTTCTGAAAATTTTGCACGACTTTTTCTAAGATATACAAATAATTAATTCTGTAAAACAGTTTTCTTTTTTTTTATAATTTTGTTGTAAATTCTGAAAGATACACAGCAATTTATCATCTAGTCGTAAAAGAAAATATTTCAATCTCAAAGATCTGTCAACAACCAAAAAAATGTTATTCCCACGGCTTGAACTGTTTGCGCTTGGTCATTACTTGCAGTATTTACTTCAGTCAAGTTCCCCCAAATTACTTTCAGTCGATCATCAGAAACGCATCAGAAACAGTGAAACACAACTCTCAGTACAACTATATTCGCTATACAACTATATTCTGTAAAGTTTTAGAAGTATATATTAGAGCCCATAAATATTAGAACCCATAAAATTACTTTGAAAGAAACAGTGGGAAAAATTTCACGAAGGAGTAATTATTGAAAGATATAAATAATTTGGAACAAAATTGTTCCGATACAGAGTATGATGAAAGTGATCTAGTTGAAAGTACAAGTGAATACCTTCCATCAAACAACGAAAGTCCAAGCGATTCATCCGATACTGACAGTGAAAATGAAGTACTTCGATGTTTGCGTAGAAAAAGTAAAAATGTCCAAGCTTTTTCTAATTCTGAAAGTGAAAGTGATCAGGATGTTGAACTGTCTGTAATCGATCAAGATTCAGAAATATCTGTTGATGGCACTATGTGGAAGAAACTACAAGAGGGTTCAACACCAGGAAGATTACCAGTACACAACATTTTCAAAGAAATGTCAGGTCCAACGGCATACGCGAAACGACATATCATGAAAGGTAGTGTAAGAACAGCATTTTCTATGATACTTTGCAATAGTGTTATGACACATATCAAAACTTGCACTGAAGCAGAAGCTCGTCGAATTCTGAATAACCATGACTGGACTGTATCGTTAGCAAAGTTGAATGCGTTTATAGCAATTTTATATGCTCGTGGTGCATACGAAGCAAAACCTTAAAACTTCCATATTTATGGTCCGAAAAATGGGGTCCGAAATTTTTCTCTGAGACAATGAGCAGAAATAAATTCGCCGAAATTCTTCGGCTAATTCGGTTCGATAAGAAAAATGAAAGAAGCCAAAGATTGCAAACAGATAAATTTGCATTAGTTTCAGAGGTATGGAATAAATTCATTGAAAACAGACAAATGTGTTATAAACCATGTGCTACCATTACAGTTGATGAGCAATTATTCCCGACCAAAACCAGATGTAGATTTACGCAGTATATGCCAACCAAGCCGAATAAGTTTGGTATAAAATTCTGGTTGGCGTCGCATGTAAAAAGTAAATATGTTGTAAATGCATTTCCCTACTTAGGAAAAGACGAAATGAGATTAACCGTACCTTTAGGTGAATTTGTTGTCCTAAAACTTATAGATCCATATATTAGTTGCGGGAGAACAGTTACAACAGATAATTTCTTTACAAGTTTGCCATTAGCAGCAAACCTAATAACTAAAAGAACTTCCTTAGTTGGCACCATTAGACAAAATAAGAGAGAACTACCTAAACTTGCAAAATCAGAAAAGGATAACATGTCTCGTTTCTCGACAGTACTTTATAAAACAGAAAAATGTACTCTGACCATACACAAGAGTAAACCCAATAAAAAAGTATTAGTGCTCAGTTCAAAACATAAGTCAGTGAAAATTGAAAAAGATGGCAAAGGTTTACCTGAAACGGTTACATTTTATAACAATACCAAATTTGGCGTAGATGTTACGGATCAAATGGCTCGGAAATATACTGTGAAAGCTGGATCCCGAAGATGGCCATTACAAGTGTTTTACAATATCCTAGATCTTGCCGGAATAAATGCCTGGATATTATATAAAGAAACAACAGGAGAAAATATTTCAAGAAAAGACTTTTTATTCCAGTTATCCGAAGAGCTTGCAATTGACTACAAAGAACTAACCGGTCGATCTACAGTTCAAGCAGAAGGAATATCATCATCTATATCGTCACAAAACCAGACACATATTTCGATGAAACGTAAACGGTGTCAAATAGCACAGTGTTGTTACGTTGCGCGTGCGACGGCGCAACGTAAAAGGAAATAAAATAATTTTTAACAAAAAAAACAGAAATGCACTAAAAAGCGTAAAATAATTTCTATTTCATTTATACCAATATTCCATAGCTATTAATAATATCTACTTAATCGTTAAATAGGATACGAAATACATTTCAAAGTTTTCGGAGGCGGCGCAAAATCAAAAATTTTTCCTCTACTAGGAAGATCCTAACTCCGGCGTCGGCAACCTATGATAAATCACCCATTTGATAATTGCAAGTAAACAATATTCAACGGGAATCCACAAACCCATTGCGGATTAACTATACTGCAGTTCACGAGTGACCGCACTTAACTCGCGCAGCTAATGACCTACTGAGGTCTAGGGAGATTTTTAGTAGTGCGTGTGATTCCCCTTTACAGCTTGCTTCTTACTTTGCGCTCACATCGTTTTTTTTGCGACAAATAATACGAATTTCATTGTATCGTGAAACTTTACAATATCGTCACCGGTTATCAGTTATCGTACGTCATATATTTCTGCCCACCATTTATATGATTGCAAAGTAGAATAAGAAGCAAGCTGTAGAGGGGAATAACACGTTATTAAAAATCTCTCTAGACCTAGTGAGTGGCGCAAGTAAAGTATGGTCTCTTGTGAACTGCAGTATAGTGCATGTACATCAGGAGTGCTGCCAATTTCTTATACAATCGTTACAATTACAAATGTTTTCAGCCGGATCTATAATTTTTCTCTTACGACTTATTAATTACCAAGTTTGCCATACCGCGATAAAATCGTTATTGGGAGCATCGTTTGTTCGGGTATTTTTAATTTTGCGCCGCCTCCGAAAACTTTGAAATGTATTTGGTATCCTATTTAACGATTAAGTAGATATTATTAATAGCTATGGAATATTGGTATAAATGGAATAGGAATTATTTTAGTGCATTTCGAAGTCGGATGTTTTTTTTGTTAAAAATTATTTTATTTCATACTTTTTAGTGGAACCAGTAGTACTTGTAGGATAGTGTAAGGTGATTTTAGATTTCTGTTGCTTACCTAATAACCATAAACCGAAAAAAAATTGACCGAATTTAAGTTATTAATAAACAACAAATTTCATAAATTTTTGCAAGTGGGATCATCACGGATATACCTCATACTAAATGTGAAAGGTTTCATCGCTATCGGTACATTCCCTGCAGCATAAACGCCGGAAGATATAAATGAAGTATTACGTTTTTTGCGATAAAAGTCGTTAGGAATAAAAAATTTTTTTGCAGGACCAATTGGAAGATATACTCTACAAGATGCAAAATTTCCGATCCGACTGGTCTATCCGTCTCGCGGTAATCGGTGAAAAATATAAATCAAGCATTACGTTCTTGCAAAAAAATCGTTAGCAATGAAAAAATGCAAAATGCCTTTCTGACGGGACCAAGAGTGAGATATACTCTACAAGATGCAAAAGATTTCATTCCGATTGGTCCATCCATCTCGGAATAATCGGCGAAAGTACGGCGCACGTACATGAAATAGTACGTTTTTCTGCAATAAAAAGCGTTCGGAATGAAAACATGCAAAATGTTTTTATAACGGGACCAATCGGAAGACATATCCTACAAGATGCAAAAGATTTCATTCCGATTGGTCCATCCATCTCGGAATAATCGGTGAACAAAGCCAGGAAACAAAATAATAAAAAAAAAATAAAAAAAAATATACTGATCGAATTGAGTATCCCCCTCCTTTTCGAAGTCGGATAAAAGAAAAGAAAAGGGTGAAACTGCTGTTTCAATTAGATAGTTGAAATGCAATTCCCTATTCTTTCTCCCCTATTCTGACGCGATGGTAGGTATCGCTGCCACCAGTCTTGAGCGGGTTAACGCTCTCGACGGTATACATCCAGTTCATCGAAAGACAATTCATCGAAAGACAATTCATCGAAGACAATTCACCGAATGGACAATTTATCGAATGTACAATTCATCGAATGCTAGTTCATCGAAGGGACAATTCACCGATTCGGACAATTCACCGAAAACAATTCCCCGAATTGACAGTTCATCGAAAATTTGTAATGCGCTTAAAACTATACATAGATGTGATAGGGCAGGTCAGGATATACAATCAAATCCGGCCGCCGCAAGGCGGCCGGCAACACTTTCTTTATCATGTAAAAGATCACAATTTGTAGAGATCGGGAAGACAAAATAAGATCAAAATCATTCGATGAATTGTCACAATCGGTGAAATGTGCGTTCGGTGAAATGGCATTCGGTGAATCGGTATTCGGTGAAATGTCCATTCGATGAATTGCACATTCGATAAATTGTCCATTCGGTGAATTGTCTTCGGTGAACTGTCTTTCGATGAATTGTCTTTCGATGAACGGTCCGTAAACCCTCTCGACAATTAAAAGGCGAAAGACAAGTTTATTAAGATGTTAGAATTAGAATTTAGCTTATTAGTCCTTCATTGGGTTCGTTCAACGCTTTAGGTCCCGTACGGGTCCCTCCTTGAATCTATGTGAGATGGTGGGCGTGTATAACTGAAAAGGTGTTAGGTGTGTTTGAAATGAAATTGAAACTGTTTAAGTAATGAAACTGGTTTAATTTTGAACGGAAAAGTCATGTAAATAACAGAATATAAAATGCCAAAAATTGAGATGTAAATTAATTTGGAAAACTCGTTATTGAAAATACCAGTTCATGCAAATTGTTTAACAAGTGTAAAGATGCTTAGTATAAATTTAACAAAAATATATAATAATGTACAAACGCTCTGATATCACCCTTGAAACTGTATAGGTAGTATACCGGTCGCGTAAATGGTTGCTATTTCGCTTTCCTTCGCGTTAACGTGAAATCGGCGTATTTTCGCCGTGAGAGTACACCCCAGCCGGAGATACTCTCGGCACCCTCGAAAGGGCTGGACTAAGGTGTCCCTTTTGATATTATAGGAATTAGAAAACGAAACCGCAACAACCGAATAGCAATAATAGTCGAAAATAATAATCGATACCTCGCACGATGGAACGATCTGACCGGAGATACTCTCGGAACCCCGAAGGGCTGGACCAGATCGCCCGTTTTGCCAACTGATAGACGTCGTGTTCAAAAATGTGATAAGATCGACTTACCGAAACGCTGTTAATATAATACAAGATAATATGTTCGCTTGTAGTTCGCTATATGTATTCGCTTGATAATCTGGAACACCAAAGAACGGTAAATTTTCGATCACTACACTTGTCGCGGCGGAAAACGAATTATCACGGACGAATACGTCGACGAGAGACAAACGAAAACGAATCGAAGAAAAATATATTGATATTTAATTACGCGGAATGAAGTTAACGGAATTATTACGCGAGTAAACGATTTAAAATCAGTAAGAAAAAGATAGTAAATTTAGGTAAAAGGAAGGTTTTACGTGCGCGTCAATGAGTCCTTGTTAAGAATTGGACGATTTCAACTACCACGGCACTCTGCCTCGCTACGCGGAGGTCTTTACCGCAGAGGAAAACTATCGCGATTTCCGAACAACTCTGTCTCTCGGACACACGAGCTCCCGATCACGTACCTAAACGATTGATCTATCAAGAGTGACAAATTTTGCGCGAGATCGACGGCCGAAGGGCCCGTCGCGCGATCATCGTCCTTGGAGGGGACCGTTTGACGAATCGTGGCCCGTTTTCGGTAGTGTCACGTGCCCGGTGATTGGCTAAGACGCGCGAGCTAGATAAAGATCCTTCATCCCTTTTCTTTGGTGTTCCTTTTCTTTCTATTTCGTCGCCATGATAGTTTCAACGGTTTTCTAGAAACTACGCAGTATTTCCCTTATATGTATAACTTCTAAATGCGGCTATTGATTTAGTTGATTATTAAATAATTAACTACTAAATACTATTGATTTTATTAAACTGCAGAATGAATTTGAAATTAAAATATATAATTTAAGAGATGAAACCGACATCCGTATATTTTCCCTTAACAGGATCAAAATTATTTACTTTCCTGATTTATAACAAAGATCTTATCAGTATAAAAGTGGACGATGCATTTACGATAATCGCAATGCCGTGGCGATTTATGCGTTCATTTACAATCTATTCGCATAGTTACTTCGGTGGGTTCGGCATTTCGATTTCTATGAATTTAAACATTTCTTCGAGAACGTTCCTTTGTTCAAAATTTGCCGTTGTCGCTAGGCAGTTCTTAGAATTCCTAATACAATAGTGTTTATTGCTTTGAACGACCCTTGACTTTCGAACGACGGTCGAACGTTCGTGACGTTTGATTTTATAAGGGTTCTCATTCCTTAGTTTCATCGTTTAAAAACATATTCATCCATCCATCCTTTCACACTATCATTCCGAACAGGTAATAATGATCCTGGTTGGACCGGCTGACGTTTTGTGCAATAGAGAGAGAAAGAGTTTTCTTAACAAAGAAGTTATTACGGTTTTCCCGTTTCTACCCAGTGACCAAGGGAAATTTCCGGAATGCGAAGCACTGGCTTACTGCGTAGCGCTGGTGTTGTGCTTACGGTTCTCTCTCTCTCTCGAGCTAACTCGAGTTTTTGTGCGTGGTATTAAACTGTGTTGTATTACTATGGTTGGCGACGATAGTTTCAAGGAGGGTCATGTAAACTATCGTAAAGAAGGAAACAGAAATGACCTTTCGTCGTGTACCTCGCATGAGAAATTCTCGGAACCCAAGGGCTTGACAAGATACACGATTCCAGGGTAGAGTAGAATAAAGAAGAGAAAGCGATAGAAGAAGTCAAAAATAGAAAAGAATTAAACTCAAACTGTTCCTTGTACACCCCTGCATGAGAAATCCTCGTAACCTCGAAAGGCTTGACAAGAATGCACAAGGTCGAGGAGGAATGAAAAGATTGGCGGAAAGGTGAAACACCCACCTCACGACCCTTACATGAGATACTCTCGTAACCCAAAAGGGCTTGATAAGGGACGCAAGGCGGATAAATTTCAAATTTTCCGCCGGGGCGTAACAGTGTACTAATAATAAAACGAACAATATTTGTGGTACATGCCATAAACGAGTCTGTGGTAAATGTTCTGCTACAATAACTGTAACTTGCAAAAAATGTCTTTGATTTTTATGCGTAATTATTTAATAAATTATTGCTATTATATTACTATTATTATTCAGATTATATTCAATTTTTGTTCATAAAAATAAAAAAATATATAAAAACGTAAAAATTGCTGTCTTTTCTTAAATTTCTTAGTAATTATGCGACTTCGAAGAGGAGGAGGATACTCCATTTGATGTGTATATTTTTTTATGTATGTTCACCGATTACGCCGACATGGATGGACCAATCGGAGCGAAACCTTCTGCGTCTGGTAGAGTATGTCTCCCGATTGGTCTCGTTAAAAAAACATTTTGCATTTTTTCATTCCGAACGCTTTTTGTTGCAAAAAAACGTACTATTTCATGTACGTGCGGCGTACGTTCGCCGATTACTTCGAGGCGGATAGACCAACAGGAATGAAACTTTTTGGGTCTTATAGAGTATACCTCCCTATTGGTCTCATAAAAAAAATATTTTGCATTTATTCATTCCTAATGACTTTTTTTTTCTAAATGTGTGTTCGCTGGTTACTCCGAGATGGATGGTCCAATCGGAACGAAACCTTTTGTATCTTCTAAAGTGTGTCCCCCGATTGGTCTTGTTAAGAAAACATTTTGCATTTTTTTATTTCTGTCAATTTTTATTGCAAAAAAACGTACTGCTTCATTTATATTTTTTTCGGCGTTTATTCTACAGGGAATATACCGATTGTGACCTTTCAACATTATCCGTGAAATGAAAAAAAAAATAGACTTCGTCATTTTCTCTATCAGTTGGTCGCTAAAAGAAGGGTTGGTTTCCTTTTTCACGTATCAGTCGCTCGAAGTTGATTTGGACTGTTTCTTTGCAAAAGTAACCGTCGTAATCTTTACATTTCTGCGAGTGCTCTTTCGTCATGCGGTTTAACGAGGAATTTGTTTGGTGCTAAATCAGATAGAGCTAAACCATCTAAACTTTTGACACGACTAAGAGCGACGTAAATTTGGCCTTTTGCAAAATTCTTTTTGCCAAGATCAATTACAGCTTTGTTTAATGTAGTCCCTTGTAATTTATGCACCGTTAATGCGCAACTTAGAATAAGTGGTAACATTCTGCGCTCGACGTCCCCATAACCTTTCGTCGCCTGAAACGTTGCTACAACTGGAGATATTGGGATGTAAGATTCCATTGATATCTCGTCGATAATCAACCACCTTGTATGACGCCACTTTCGTCTCTCTTGTTCGAGCCTCTGTCCTGTCAGTCGTCGATAGGTCATTGCAGTACCTTTTTCAATAGGCAACGAGAACAAGGAATGCAGAGTTTTTCCGAATATTTTACGGGCAGCGACGCCAGTCAAAGAAGCTACTTCAATGAAAGATGGTTTTATCATCATATCAACTGTAGGATTATAGCAGCGTTTAACGTGTTCAACAAGTAATTTTAAAATAAACGAATTGCCACTACCAGCTCCTCCGGTAGTAAAAAGCAACATTTGTTCCATATTTTCATCATTATTTTTTTTAATAT
Organism: Osmia bicornis bicornis; assembly: GCF_907164935.1. NCBI lineage: Eukaryota > Metazoa > Arthropoda > Insecta > Hymenoptera > Megachilidae > Osmia > Osmia bicornis. The sequence continues at coordinate 287,344 of NW_025791146.1, read as the reverse complement.
CTTTCTCAATTACTGCGGAAACTGATTTTAATAAGTCTTTCTGTTGAATATTAATACTTCGAATACTATTAAGGAACACATCTTCTAGCATTGCAATTGTTTCTTGCTGTTGATCTTCATATAAATCACCTTGATCATAATATATTGTTTCGTCGGCATGAATTCCGACTGGATCTCTTAAATGTTCATTAGTTTCTTCTTCATGTACAACATTCAAAGCAACAGCCTGGGCGAGCGCCGCTTCAATAATTTGCTCTGCGTGAGTAAATTGTTCGACGGTTGCGTTACCCATCAGAGGTTTCAACTCGTGTTGCCGTCGAAGAAAACATTGTTCCGAAGATTCGTTTTCGGACATAAGTGTACTTTCATCACGAAATGGAATGTGACACACTATTAAGTTGTAGAAGTATCCTTCTCTATCACTGTTCAGGGTATAATATCGGTGGCGGAGTACAGCTGGTTTATTTCTTATTCGCATTCGGGTATTGTCCTTCAATTTTATAAACTTCGATCTCGAAATTTCTTCATCGTCAGTTCTAAGTTCTGCGTCGCCATCCTCTTCTGTCCATATTTCACTTGAAACTGTTTCATATCGGACAGCAAATTCGGCTAAACTCAAGTTCTCTAGGTTGTCTGGCCTCTTTACGTAACGATCGAATATGTTATTGAAAAATGATGTTTCATATTCTTCAAATCGCAGAATTCTATATCTCTGCTCAGGCCGACAGCTGTTTATACATACAGCTTTTCGCGAGCTCATTTTAAGAGGCAGATGGTATAATCGATAAGCCCATTCTATAGCATTGACCATACGTTGAGATAGAATTGCCATAGATACCGAAAATAATTGATTTCGGATGGTATCGTTTCGGCGTTTCGCTCGTAAAACGACTTCTTTAATAATATTTCCTGTATCCTGCGGCTCGCATTTACTTGCGTATTTAGCAATATAATATGCGACAGCTGTAACATTTCCGCACGGTTGAATATCCATGTTTGCTTCCCACAGCTTTAAAAGAGTTGGGTTGTAATTGTTCCCCATGGTTTCATTTCCTGTTCTCTTAAGTACGCAGAAACGTCCATTGTTCGCAAGTGTGTCATCTGGACCTAAACACATCGTTCTTTCACTTATAGGTCTGGGGAATCCGAAACGACAAGAACGATTATTACGATCTTTGTAACATGTATGAGAATGTTTATGAATTTGGACATTTTGAACTATATCGTTCATATCGTGATTTTCGACGTCCAATGAACAGGATACAGTTTTCTCAATAACATTTTGGCCTTCGTTGGTTAGGAAATCAGGTACGTTTGCACACCAAATAAGCATGTGCAAATGTGGTCTTCCCCTATGTTGAAATTCAATTCTATACCAAAAGTCGGTAACAACGCCGCCTAAGCATAGCGAGTTTTTTAAATACTGCATTAACGCGTTTACGCGTAACGTAAATTGTCTTGCGATAACTACCTGGTGTCTCTGAACCAACTGTAGTCGATCTGCAAACGTTAGGTTTTCAAGTTCGGTCGTTGATTGACCTTCGGATAGTAGTAATGCCTTCAACATATCCGGCCAGTGTAGATCATTACAAGAGAACGTAGTAAACCATGTGGGCGGTCCAAGACTTCGGACCATGGCGATTAATTCCGAACAGCATCGTTTCCAGTATGATGCCGATCCTCTTATGTTTCTCATTGTGAGATGTATGTTGTCTACTAATCCCTCTGGAGTATATTCACCTTGGCGCATTCTACATGACACTGAAATGCTAGCTTTTGCGCGGTAATATTCAACCACAGATAATCTGTTCGTTGGAACCGTTTGTCATTGCTCAGAATACGTGCTTGGAAGTAATCTAATGGTGTTATTGGGATGTCACGATGCTCTCTGAATCCATTTTTTCCATCTGGAAACAGGAAGTACCAACACAGTTCTTCAATTCTTCTTTCCCTCTCTAGGTTCAAAGGAGGCGCTGTTTTTCTATGTATATTTGCCAGTTGTATCGGGTCATTTTCTGCGTTATTATTATTATTATTATTATTATTACTGATAGAGACGATGTTATCGATGTTGGAAACACTTTCGTCAATCGATCGTAGCATGCTTGTTTCGAAAATAATTCGTGTTTCGTCGGATTCATTTCGTGGGGTCACAACTGATAGATGTTGCGTTCTTTCTACCAGTGAAGATCTATTTCTCTCGGATGCAATTGTTACAGGTGTTAATGAATAGATATTTAATACATTATGTTGCCATCTTTCGCATACAAATTACGACGCAAGGTGGCGTGTAAAGCATCAATAGTAGTAAATTTCATACAGCATGGGGCGCCCCGTAACGGTGCTTTATATCCTCTTGGACCTCTTGCATGGAAATCTAACAACCAATAGCAGGTGGTCTCCGATTGGTTGCTACATGATACGGCTATTGATGTAAGATTCGTGGTAGGAATTCCGTACATATACCGTTGAAAAAATGTAATCAAACCATTTTTTAAATTTGGAAATCCATCATCACCGTTATCAATATCAATGTGACCATTTACCGACATTTCATAGTCAACGTTAATATTGACTCGCCTATTATTAAATGTTACATGTGGCAATAATTCAGTTGCGGCTAAATAGTCTACATTCATTTCGTTGGGGTTAGGAATACTTCGCGCTTCAATGCAATCACGATAATATTTATCTCCTACTATAACCACATAATCGACATCACTAGTACACCACGTACTAGGATCAAGGGAATGAAACGCAACACATGCAACTGCAGCTTACCACGAGATTCAACTGCCAGTATACTGCTTACCACGAGATTCGATATCGAAGCGATCGCTTGCTTGATGAAACGTGCCTCGTAAAATAGCTACATTCTGACCAACATCTACAAATCTACTGTTTGGTTCAGTATTTCTTTGTGCAACTTCAATTTCCTCTGTTACAATAGCCGGCTGTTCAATGACATGAGCTATTTCGAAAATATTACTGGTAATGTTTGAAAAACATGGTTGTTCTTCCTGGAAGAAACGTTCTTTCCGTCGGTTTTTAGCTAGTTCGCGCATATTTCTTAAACGTGTATTTTTTGCTTCGGTATTTTCCCTTAACAATACTTCACGATTACGATTTTTAATGAGCATGGGACGATGTGAACGTTCTTCAATACATTGATTGGATAAACGCTTGTGGATTAATCTCAATCTACGTGACCGTTCCTCAGCAGATTCGTTTGCTAGGCGCCTACTGATTAATCTAAGCCTATGTGATCGTTCTTCGACAGATTCGTTCTTTAAACGATTATAAATTATGGTTAGGCGACGTTTCTTCTCCTCTATCGTTTCACGCAATAATTTTGAACGCATATATTTTCGCATTGCAGATAATCTCAAATGGCGTTCGTTAATAGTTTCATGACATCGTGTCTCTGTATTTCTTTTGCAATTTTTGTACAGACGTAATTGCGTGGCGTCGTTTGATTCATTCGCACGATACTTCCTCATACGGGATGCATGTTTTGTAGGTCTACCCATCGCTTCAAGCAAACGTGGTTGGTATGTTTTTTACTTATTTTAGAAACAATTGGTCGCTCCAAGCAGACGTGGTTTGTTTTTTATTTATTGCAAACAATTATTGGTCGCTCCAAGCAGACGCGGTTTGTTTTTTATTTATTGCAAACAATTATTGGTCGCTCCAAGCAGAAGAGGTCAGTTTGTTTTTTATTCCAAACAATTATTGGTCGCTCCAAGCAGACGCGGTCAGTTTGTTTTTTATTACAAACAATTATTGGTCGCTCCAAGCAGACGCGGTTGGTTTGTTTTTTATTACAAACAATTATTGGTCGCTCCAAGCAGACGCGGTTGGTTTGTTTTTTATTACAAACAATTATTGGTCGCTCCAAGCAGACGCGGTTGGTTTGTTTTTTATTACAAACAATTATTGGTCGCTCCAAGCAGACGTGGCTGGTTTTGTGGATTTTAGAAAGAATTGCCAGTCGCTCCAAGCAGAAGTGGCCGGTTTTGGATTTTATAGAAAATATAATAAAATAATAATAGTTATAAAATAATTTTTAACAAAAAAAACATCCGACTTCGAAATGCACTAAAAAGTATAAAATAATTTCTATTTCATTTATACCAATATTCCATAGCTATTAATAATATCTACTTAATCGTTAAATAGGATACCAAATACATTTCAAAGTTTTCGGAGGCGGCGCAAAATTAAAAACTTTTCCTCTACTAGGAAGATCCTAACTCTGGCGTCGGCAACCTATGATAAATCACCCATTTGATAGTTTCAAGTAAAAAATACTCAACGGGAATCAACAAACCCATTGCGAATTAACTATACTGCAGTTCACGAGTGACCGCACTTAACTCGCGCAGCTAGTGACCTACTGAAGTCTAGGGAGATTTTTAATAGTGCGTATGATTCCCCTTTACAGCATGCTTCTTGCTATGCGTTCACATCATTTTTTTTGCGACAAATAATAGAAATTTCATTGTATCGTGATACTGTACAATATCAGCACCGGTTATCAGTTATCGTACGTCATATATTTCTGCCCACCATTTATATGTTCGCAAAGTATAATAAGAAGCAAGCTGTAGAGGGGAATAACACAGGTTATTATCTCTCTAGACCTAGTGAGCGGCGCGAGTTAAGTATGATCTCTTGTGAACTGCAGTATAGTGCATGTACATCAGGAGTGCTGCCAATTTCTCATATAATCGTTACAATTACAAATGTTTTCAGCCGGACCTATAATTTTTCTCTTACGACTTATTAATTACCAAGTTTGCCATACCGCAATGAAATCGTTATTGGCAGCATCGCTTGTTCGGGTATTTTTAATTTTGCGCCGCCTCCGAAAACTTTGAAATGTATTTGGTATCCTATTTAACGATTAAGTAGATATTATTAATAGTTATGGAATATTGATATAAATGAAATAGAAATTATTTTATACTTGTTAGTGCATTTCGAAGTCGGATGTTTTTTTTGTTAAAAATTATTTAATGAATGTATATTTGTCAGGAGCTCGCGTGCGACCGGCGGCGCTGCGAGATTTGGCGACAACAGCGGTCACTTTGATAAATTTGCGAATAGGGCAGAGTTTCGGTAACGTAGAATCTGAATTGTCGGCGTTGCTCGCGTCGCCGGCGCGTCTCGTGGTTTTCGTGGTTTCAACCACGGAATTCGCGGGGGTGTCACTGGGGCTCCGGGAACTGCGAGGCATTGCCACGGGGGTTCCGGGAACTGCGATGCATTGCAGTCGGCACCTGTAGGCGCGCACCTCGTCGCGTTGAACTCGCTCACCGCGCTAGAGCTTGCACAGTGTCGTTCTGTCACCACCGAGGAGCCGCTACGAGCGTTAGTAGCAAATGCTCCACTTCGCCCCCTTGGACACCGGCAAGCCGGAGGAGGATATGGAGATGCCCAGGGTAGTCAATACAGTATTTATCGAGCTCCAAATGGGACCAGCGGAGACGGCTCGCTCGATACCGCAGGTATTCGTCCAGCTAAAAATATTGACGACAATGTTTCGCGGATGAGTGGCGAATGCCTTCGTTACGCACATAGGAGATCATCTAGTACAATTGACCGACCTCAACCTATCGGGATGTCGCGCTATCCTTTCCCACAGATCAATGTACATTTAATAAGAATATCATTATTACAATATCTATATAAAATATGTAATATACATTTAATAACCATATCATTATTACTATGCCCACGTTGGATATAATTGTAACCATATTATGTTACATACACATATAGTTGGGTCAGTAGGGACATACCCCTCAAACGGCAATGATTCCCACTCGCCCGAGATACGTGCGCATCGATCCCCACGCGGTATCGATCCCTACCTAGGATCGATCGAAGGAGGTCGATGCGGGATCGAGGATCCGGCACTCTACGTTCGATAGCTCTAGCGTTAAGACGCAAAATACGAGAGTCCGTTGGGCGAGAAACGATACGCGAAGACGAGTCAAACCGACTTAGTACAATCGTCAAACTGCCGATCTACTGCCTTCGTGTATGCGCCTCAAACCGAGGAGTCGCGTGCACAAGCTGAGCCGCGGCACTGCTTCAAGGGATGCCCGTTTGCGAATAACGAAGGTTTCGTCGTAGTAGTCAATATAAAGAATAAATTATATCTAAATTCTTAAGTACACTTTGTTCGGTTCACATCAACACCTGTGAAATAGTTATTCAGTGAAGCAGTGCCGCGACTCAGTTTGTGACTCCTGGGTTTGTGGCACATATGATTCGTGCTTCGCGTTTTATATATTCAATAAAATCCTTTTAAATATTCACATACTAAATTTAATATCAACGTCAAGTCACTGTTCGTTAGTAACGGAGAAATCGTCAAGGTCACGTACTCGTGCCCTGCCGAGACCTCTTAGTTGTTCTAAACAATAGTGCCCAGATACTTCAAACAAACATAGTCTCCCCCAACGTAACGAATAACACCATTAATTGCGTTCAAATTGATAATTTCTTGTCAATCAAATCTCAAGGGTTACCATATACTGTATGTGAGGAAAGCACGGTACTGAACGAACCACTGAATCTGGAAAAATCCAAGAGACCACGGAAGTGCCTCTGGACAATTCCTAGATAACACGGAACGTAAATACTTTGTGCCCATCAGCGACGTGAGACTCTATCCCGCAAGGGCAAGACCTCCTGTCGTTCTGATAACTTCATATATATATATATATATCAATTGATTAAATTCCATCTATTCTCACAAGAACCGAGATTATTTCAATGGATCGTTCGGCAAAGCATCATACTACGAGCCAGGAGTGGCGTCCGCGTTTTTTGTAAAGTTATCAATAATCGGGTATAAGCGTTATACCACGAGCCAGGAGTGGCGTCCGCGTTTTGTAAAGTTATCAACATTCGGGTATAAGCGTTATACCACGAGCCAGGAGTGGCGTCCGCGTTTTGTAAAATTATCAACATTCGGGTATAAGCGTTATACCACGAGCCAGGAGTGGCGTCCGCGTTTTGTAAAGTTATCTACATTCGGGTGTAAGCGTTATACCACAAGCCAGGAGTGGCGTCCGCGTTTTCTAAATTAAAAACACAAATACCGATCGCTAACGTTCCTCGATGTAAAAAAGAATCATCTCAAGAATACATAAGCAGACTTTTACCAGATATCTCTCGCTGTTTCTTATCAGACAACCTAAAAATTCCCCGTTACCAAACGAGTAGAAAGTAGGAAAAAGTAGATACAAAGTACGGTTACATAATGTAATATACTGATTCCTTCCTACAGATCAATGTACATTTAATAACAATATCAGTATTACTATATCTACATATGATATAATGTAATATACGGATTCCTTCCTACAGATCAATGTACATTTAATAACAATATCATTATTACTATATCTACATTGCATATAATGTAATATACTGATTCCTTCCTACAGACCAATGTACATTTAATAACAATATCATTATTACTATGCCCACATTGGATATAATGTTATATACTGATCCCTTCCCACAGATCAATATATATTTAATAACAATATCATTATAACTATATCTACATTTGGTATTATGTAGTATACTGTCACGTCCGAAAAATTTTGCAAAGGGTCTGGCCGTATAAGCATAGTGAATCGGCCCCAGTAACACTTTCGGTTGATATTTATACCACATAATGCTTTTTGCCTAAACAACAATTGTATGCAATTTCAACCCCCTACCCCCTCTGATAAGGGAGATATGAGGGTAAAACCGAAAACCTTTATCATTTTTTTTCTCGCAAACTATTTAAGATATTTGATCACATTAAAGTGCAAATAGTAGGTATTCATTAGCTGTATATCATATTTTTTTTTCAAAATTTTTATTCGATGATTAAGGGTTGAAAATTAATAAATAAATTTTTGAAAATGATTTTTATAAACAATCCCTTGGATGACACCCACCGAAAAAATTACGAATAATCCTTTACTATTTAACTATTATCTGTAAAAATTTCAAGAGTGTCGGATTGGTACATCATAGTTAAAAAAAAATAAAACCAATGCAACGCCCTTTCATAAGGCAAAGCCGGCCTGAACGATAGAGGCGCTCAACCTAACCGACCTACAGGGGAATACGTAACGCCGACCCGCCACGTTTCTCGTACCAGAAACAGCTCTCAGAAAAGTATGAGTTCTTCTTTCCCTAAACTGTGTGTTACTTAACAGTCATTTATTTAAATAATATATTAACAATTTAAATTTTTTAATTAAGTTTTCTGGTCCTAACTTTTAACGTCCGTGTTTTCACGGTGTTTCTCGTTTTAAGTATGTGGGAGCCCTAAATCACAGATTTATATCATGTCTTGAACAATGGCACTGTGTTAGATGCCATTAGTTGTCCTTTTAATAGTCGAAAAAGGTATTACAGGTATAACTGCAATATCATTCTATTCAACGCTGTAAAGAACATAGACTTCTATAACTATTTCCGTCTTTACCTTTTCACGCACGTATTACTTTTAATTAAATTGTAGCTGGTGCCTGTGAATAGTTGTAACTAAGGTTTTCCTCGTTTTAAGTATATGGTCGCCCTGAAAAGGGTTAATTATATTATAGCGTACCAGTACTACCTGGAAATGTACTAACATTATTCCAGTTATTGATGAAAACAGCGACGAAGATTAAAACTTATTTACAAGCGTGTTTTTTTAAAAAAAGTTTTTGAGTGTTCTGTTTCAAATCATATACTTCAACCTGACAATACATAACACAATCAGCTCTTTTTAGGGCTTAATAATCAGCCCTTTTCAGGGCTCCCACATACTTAAAACGAGGAACATCTTAGTTGCATTTATCAAAGGGTGCCATTTGTAACGTACAACATAATCAGCTCTTTTTAGGGCTCCCACATACTTAAAACGAGAAACACCGTGAAAACACGGACGTTAAAAGTTAGGACCAGAAAACTTAATTAAAAAATTTAAATTGTTAATATATTATTTAAATAAATGACTGTTAAGTAACACACAGTTTAGGGAAGAAGAACTCATACTTTTCTGAGAGCTGTTTCTGGTACGAGAAACGTGGCGGGTCGGCGCTACGTATTCCCCTGTAGGTCGGTTAGGTTGAGCGCCTCTATCGTTCAGGCCGGCTTTGCCTTATGAAAGGGCGTTGCATTGGTTTTATTTTTTTTTAACTATGATGTACCAATCCGACACTTTTGAAATTTTTACAGATAATAGTTAAATAGTAAAGGATTATTCGTAATTTTTTCGGTGGGTGTCATCCAAGGGATTGTTTATAAAAATCATTTTCAAAAATTTATTTATTAATTTTCAACCCTTAATCATCGAATAAAAATTTTGAAAAAAAAAATATGATATACAGCTAATGAATACCTACTATTTGCACTTTAATGTGATCCAATATCTTAAATAGTTTGCGAGAAAAAAATGATAAAGGTTTTCGGTTTTACCCTCATATCTCCCTTATCAGAGGGGGTTGGGGGTTGAAATTGCACACAGTTGTTGTTTAGGCAAAAAGCATTATGTGGTATAAATATCAACCGAAAGTGTTGCTGGGGCCGATTCACTATGCTTATACGGCTAGACCCTTGTCCGCCTCACGTTCCCTTATCAAGCCTTCGGTTTATAGGAGTCTGTTCATGTAAGAGGCGTGATGGGGATAAATTACTACTTCATTATTTCGATTTTTCTCCTCAACTCTATGCTTTCCCATCAAGCTTTCGGGTTGTAAGAGTCTCTTCATGTGGGAAATGCACAGAGAAGGGTTTGACCCTATAATTATTCTATTTTTGTCTTTTCTATCCTTAATCCGCTCTATTATTTCTCAATTCCTTTCTTTGGTTATTTACCCCTCCTTGAAACTATCGTCGTGCTCAACTGCGTAGTAATCGAAGCCATCTTAGAAAAACTCGGTTTCGACCGGGAGAAATATCGTAAACAGCGTTTGCTTCGCAGTTAGCCAGTGCTTCGTATTATAGGGATTTTCTCAGGTTAACTGCGCAAAAGCGTAAAGATCAGATTATCTTTTGGATTTTCAACCGATACTCTCCTCTTTTTCCCGCGTAGGCGCCAATCGGTCCCAAACCCAATCGTATGTGCGAATTGAGTGTTGGAATGAAAGCATGAAATAGCATGAAATTCAAATATTCGAATGAGTACAAAGAGCGAGGAATGAGAACCCTCACCAGCGAACGTTAGCAAACGTTCGAGAACTGTTTAGAGACGAAGGGTCATACAGGGTGTAACGTCCCGGAGTTATTCGCGAGCACGCTACTGCATCGACGCGTAGGGAGAGCGCTTCCCTAAGAGAAGGCGACTCGTATTTTCATAATAAAGGAAGGGATTATAGGTTCGAGTGGCACGCGGTAAAGGAGTAAAATCCAACGTTAATTCCTTTCTCAAACAGTATGTAGATTTATTCAAGAAATGTAATGTTGTGTCTGTTTATAATATAATAAAAAAAAAGGTAAGTAATATAAAAGATAATGAATTTAATTAAATAATATAATGAATTAATGTAATCAATGTACAAAGGTTGCGCCCTTTGAAATACAAAAAAAGAGTTTTTGAAATAAAAAAAAAAGAAAATAATTGTATTGGATTAGTACAGTGAGTACGCCCTGGATTAGAAAATACAAAGAAAATAACAATCGCGTTTGTGCTAAAATTTGAAATACAATGAAAGAAAATCAGATTATTAGTTACAAAGTAATTTGTCCTAAAATAAAATACAGAGAAAAATAAATTGATTAGTGAACGCGGCTCTAGATACGATTATCAAACTTTAAATCTATAATTTGAATTTATAATATAATTTAAATAAATTGATCGTTTGTCGGAAAATTGGCTAGGATCCGTTCTGACACTGTAGGAGCTAGCTCGTTCGGCCGCAGTTCGATTTCTGGGCAACTTAGCCGTCACTGATAGGCCGCATCCAAGGAGCTTCTGCTTTCGCTCGCTCGTTAAGCTTGATGGCAGAACACTGCAAGACGGTGTTGTCGCTCTAGAGCCAGTGTACTAGTAGGCCGCATCCAAGGAGCTTCTGCTTTCGCTCGCTCGTTAAGCATGGTTGCGAACCTGACACGTAGGAGAACCGCTGCGAACCGGTAGTCGAGCGCTCCGGGTCCGACGCGGAACCTTTGCCGCCTTGCCGACAAAAGAATCTAAGGTTACTGGATTCTGAATAAAAATCGTACCATAGACCCGTGTCGGACTACGATCAGAATCGAAGTGAAAAATCTCTGCGCGGCACGCTCGTATTTATACCGTAGAACTGCTGACGTAGCAGTTTTTTCTACCTGTACTTTCGATACCGGAAGTGTTTGGAGTTTGACTTGCGTGTACGTAACTCCGCACGTATCGCTATCTCTGTCTACGCACTGTTGCCGTCTCTTTCTATTCTGCGCTTTGTCTCTATCTCTTTCTACGCGCTGTTGCTATCTCTATCTATCTATTCCGCGCGCTGTATCAATCTTTTATCGACGCGGTAGTTTCATCGCTCGACAATTATTGACGTATATTTTTGGAGTATAAATTATTTGTTAAATATAAATATTAATAAATATAAGATTCTTTTTAGTTGTTAAATATGAATATAATTATTAGTTTAAATCAAAGTAGTACAATAAAAAATAAAAAACGAACTGTTACAAATTTTAATTGTAAAAATACGAAAAATGAATAGATATTTTAATAAATACTAATTTTGAAATTTCTTCTTATTTATCATTCTTCCTGCTGGATGTTACACTTTCACAGTAGTTAGATATTAGCATGACTGGTGTCCTCAATTTTTTTCAAATTTTTAAGTGTGGTGCGCCGTGTTTAAAAAAATCAAAAATCGATATTTTCGACATATTTCGTGCGATAACATGAGAAATACTTTGAATTTTTACATTTCCTTTACACACTTAGTGCATTATGTGATTTCTAACATTTCTGCATTGGATGGAGCAAGATCTGAATGGGGAGAGTGAAGTTATTGTAAATAATTGAAAATTACGCACGTTATCCCTTAAAATATTCGACAGTTTTTCAACGTTGTCGGTGGCTGAGTGGTTAAGGTGTCCGACCGCGGAACCGTTGGAAAGTTTTTTGTCGTGTTACGTCCGGGTTTATTTTTCATAACCCGACCTTGCGTTTCCCGTCTTGTGCGCTGCACTTGGAAGAAATTCCCCTGCGGGAGGCGCAAGGAAGGGTATTGACTTGATTTTCTCATTTTCGTATCATGTCCGCGCTCCCCCTAACTTGTGTCTCTTCGTTGAGTGCGCTGCATTTGAAAATATTCCACACGAAGAGCACAAAGAAAGGGGTTTGAGATTTAAAATAATAATTCTTCCTTTTCTTTTCTCTTACTAGCTTCAATAGTTCAACCGTTAGTATACCAAGTTTGTGTACCTCGCCAGTGCGAAGCACTTGGAAATAATCCCAGACGAGGCACACAAAGGAGGCTATATTTAGCTCTTTCAAATAATACAAAGTCAACCTTTCCTTGAGATGATTGCCTACTCGAAACTGCATAGTTCGAAAATTTAGAAAGTCGAAACCGTTAAGGGAGAGGTATCGTAAACATCCTCCGCCGCGCGGTTAAGCAGTGCGACGCACTTGGAAATTTCCCAGCTTGACCGTGCCGTACAAAGAAAACTATCGCTCTCCCCTGCTAGCGAGATACCTCCCCTACCTGCGAAGCATGCGTCAGCCGACCTTTCCACAAGGAATGAATGCAATTAAGATCGAAATAATTGGTATGAAACGGAATGAAACTGTTTGAATGGCTATGGAATGCGAGGGTTTGCGTGACAACCACTGAGGTTTGAAATTGTCGACCTACGTTCAAGAACGTTCCAAGCGAAGGTCGACTAAGGTAATAAACATCAACAATGAACTAAACGTTAAACGTAGAGCGTTTAGGAAAATACGAAAATCGTTAAAAATTTATGTACGCGGAACTAGTGACAATTAATGCAGCAGCGTATTTGCATACATCCGCGATTTGAAGGTAATTATAAATATCGATGGCCTTTTTCGTAAACCGTCAAAGTACAAATAATAACGGAATGATTTTACATTATTTATCATTAGCCATTCAATAGTAAGCTAAACATCTATTAAAAAGGGGGCTAGATGCTCTTCGTTACCGAAATACTATTTGCAAATATCATTATAAAAGCCTCTTCGATAATAAATTCAGACAAAGGGCGTAATAGAATATTCCAGAAGTATAGAAACTGCGACGCATTAAATTCACTAGGCGTTAGAGGGGAAAAGAAAGAGATAGCTTACGGAAAGACAGAGTCGGAAGAAAGGTCAAGAAGGGATGAGAACTCGGGAAACGCGCTTATACAAAACCAATACGCGCGGGCTTTCCCCTTCGACACGTACCCTGATTTGCCAAATGATGTCCCCACTTTGGGCCCATGATCGCGGGTCGAACCCTGAGATACGATCGCTTGACTGAGGCAAATGACTCTTCGTCGAAAAATCGTGAGGTACGTGACGGGGAGCCCGTGTTCGCGTTAAGCAGTAGTTTACGCGTGAAAATCGTTGTAATTAGCTGACCGGTAAAGTCCTTACAAAAGGCAGAGTGCCGGGAGATTGCGGTTCACGTTTCCGCGTAAAAGACTTTTACGAATACGTAAAACTTCACACTTTTCAATATTCTATCTTTTCTCTTTCGTTTTTAAAACCGCCGTTAATTAATATTTTTCTTTTCCGCGTCGCGTCGTTTTGAAATTAGTTTTCGTATCGTCTCGTAACCGTAACACCGTCGAAGGGCCGATCGCGAACGCGTAGTGCGTGTGACAAGTTCTCATCTTTTCTTCGCCTTCCAGATTTCCAGACAACCAAGCACCTAGCGACTACTAAGCAAATTTACTAATATCTTGTCATATATTATCTAACATCGAGCTTGGTAAGTTATCTATTTCATTTTGTCCAATACGATGAATCTGGATTTAGTGAGGCAAAACGGGCGATCTTGAAACCGCGTGTTCTGGAAGTTTTCCCCGAGATCGTTCTGTTCAACGTTTATTGAAGGTATCGAAGAACATTTCACAATCTTAACAATAATTCCGTTCGCAGTAACGAGAGGCGGCCCATGAAACCGTTGGTTTTGGAAGCTTTTCCCCTTGGGACCGTTTTCCTCTCATCGTAATTTAATTGCTCATTGAAATCGCCGCTCGAATCATCTTTAAATTCTGTTCTACGATTCAACAGTTTTCAATATAACCTAATTTCGCCGATCTTGTTAAACATATATCTAAATTGCAATTTTTTTCTTTCTATATTCCCAACAGCTCGAATTCTTTGTAACCAATTTAATTACTGTTATGCTTTCCTTTTTTTTTTTTTTGAAATTATATTTCTTTTTGTTACACATAACTAGTTTCAGATTCATTTTAGTTTAACACACTTCCTTCCTAACATTCACGCTAACCACTCTTGGCACAAATTCGCACGAGGGGCCCGTATGGGACTAGAGCATTGACGAACTCAATCTAACAACACAATTTTCAGAATCTTATTAGGAAAATTAAACGATTCTTTTTTTTTTATTGTTCCGGTTGTTAACGACCTAACATCGTCGAGCGCGATCGGGACTGGTGGCAGCGAAAATACCGTTCTCATCCGCGTATTAACACCTAATAAATTAATTATCTTATTCTTTTTATTTTTGTACGTCGCGCGCCGTATCACTCGCTCGCGACGTAACAGTCGCAGGTTCGCGCCCCATGAATGTTCAATTTTTTTTTTCATAAAATCATTTTTTTTTTTATTACTAATTACACAAGAATACACACTAATCATTTAATATGTGACCCGCTTTTGGGGGTGCACTCTATTCACTCTCTATACAAGTACAAATCCCGATTAAAATATGTTGGGCGCCAGCCACCTTTCGTGGCAATCAAAATCAAAAAGGAAAGGGGGACAAGGGGTATACAATAGATGGGTCTCGTGGCACTTACGTCCTTACAAGATTTCGCGGGGGAGTACGCTGGGAGGAATTTTGGGGGAAGGGAAATTTCTTAGGTCGGAAAAAGGGTTCACTGGAAGGTTCTACTACGTTACGCGTAGGAGGAAATAACTTAAATCGGGGTTCTGGAAAGGGTAATTTGGAAAAAGGGGGGCTCGTCTTAACATTTAACAATACGCGGGCGGAAAAGATATCCGTTGCCGAAACTCACACAATCGGTACGCAGTTTATGTAATCCAAGGGACACACCGTCAACAACTCACTCGCACTCCTCGCTTTACTAATCTCTCTTAAATCGCGTTCTATATATTCTCAATTCGCTCTGCACATTCGTTTAGCCTCAGGCTCAATAACGGCTCGTCGTCGCCACTGCGACGACAGGACCGTCGCGGGATGATTTGGGAAGGGGATTGGGAATAGGAAGGGGGCCTCTTCTGGCGACGGGATAGATCGATTATCGATTGTCGATCTGCCGGTGTTCGGGGTCGATGGGGCTGACGGACATCCTGCGGTGACGGGTAGGCTGAGGTCTTCGGGCTCGGCGACATATGGCTCCTGGGTGGGCATTCGCAGTCTTCTGGGCAGCTTCGTCTATTTTCCCGAAGTCCCGCTTTGCTTTTCCTTCTGGATGGGTCGAAGGTCTGTCGCCGGCCTCGAAGCTCCTTTTGAGGGTGGTCCTCGTTGTTTTCTGTCCGTCGCCTCCATTGGCCCGACGCCGGTGGACAGGAGAAAGGGGTAAGGTGAGGGAAGGGTTAAGGGTCATTTTTAAGTGGGAATGTAAGGTGGGACAAGCGCAGCGATTGTAACGGGGGGGGGGCACAGGTGTCACCATGTTATAAATAACGTATGAAAAATATTTTTAAAATATATTATCATTGTTCTAATTAGGGATAGCCCAAAATATTTTGTTAATTGAACAGTCGCGTGGTTATTTGTTTATGATGGATATTGAGAGCAGTATATATTTTACCTTAACTGTACATATAGCCAGAGAGTCGGTAGTGCACCACTTATTTCATGATAATATATTTTAAAAATATTTTTCATACGTTATTAAATGATTAGTGTGTATTCTTGTGTAATTAGTAATTTAAAAAAAATATGATTTTATGACAAAAAAAAAATTGGACATTCATGGGGCGCGAACCTGCGACATAAAACTTTCCAGCGGTTCCGCGGTCGGACACCTTAACTATTCAGCTATCATCAACGTTAAAAAACTGCTGAATATTTTAAGGGATAACGTGCGTAATTTTCAATTATTTACAATAACTTCACTCTCCCCATTCAAATCTTGCTCCATCCAATGCAGAAATGTTAGAACTCACATAATGCACTAAGTAGGTAAAGGAAATGTAAAAATTGAAAGTATTTCTCATGTTATCGCACGAAATATGTCAAAAATATCGGTTTTTGATTTTTTTAAACACGGCGCACCACACTTAAAAATCTGAAAAAAATTGAGGACACCAGTCATGCTAATATCTAACTACTGTGAAAGTAAAAATCTAGTGTTTTGGAAGCTTCTACCCGAAATCTCAATTTTTCGACTTTTTTTTGCGTTTTTGATTTTTCACGCCTAGGATTTGCAACCGAAAAATTTGAAAAAATTCGCAATCATAAAGAAACATGGCTAGTATGTTCTAGAATTTTTTAAATTTTTTGAATGCCTTTAAATAGGGAAAATATGGCAAAAACCACTTTTTCTTTCTCACCCTGTAACTACCCTCCCAGTTGTGATACAGGGTTGAAACTTTGTGTACAATGGTTTTTTATTATAAGCTATAAAATGGTGCATTACTGAAAAAAATCGGCTCAAGGGCACTTTTAACCATCTTATCCTGCTATACTGTTTTCCGTCTTTTAATTGTTCTTACCGTAGAGGACGTTAACGCGTCATAAACGGTCAGAACTGGTGGCAGTGAGACCTTTCTCATCGCCCAAAAATAAAGAAAGAAATAAACCATCATAGATTATAAATCATATAAATCATTAAATCTTACTTTTCTTTCTCGATTTTTCTTTCTCGCCTCATGGCGCGCAACGTAACAAATTTTTGGTGGTAGTGATGGGATACCTAGCGTTCGCTCAGTGAAATTGCGTGTTGGTTGTATTTTTCTTTGAAAATTTCTCAGAATTTCTTATTAAAACCTTTGATTTGCAATTGAGACAAAAATCGGGATTTTCGTGAAT
Source organism: Osmia bicornis bicornis (assembly GCF_907164935.1). Classification (NCBI taxonomy): domain Eukaryota; kingdom Metazoa; phylum Arthropoda; class Insecta; order Hymenoptera; family Megachilidae; genus Osmia; species Osmia bicornis. Next base: position 270,143 of record NW_025791146.1, on the reverse strand, counting down.
TAGACACCCCTTTTGCCACATTTGCCGCTCATTGCGCCGTATATTTAACATATTATTGCAAATTGCGATTATTTATTGTGTATTTTTGTTATTTGATTTATATATTTTTGTGTTGCGGTAATTGTTCGGCTTCAAAATTGAACATAATTTCTGGTAATTTGTTAAATTCTGTAATTATTTATTTGTTTGTTATATTTATCATTTATTAACTTAATTATTTCTATTTATTTATTTATTCTATTTATTTATTTTTTCGTTATCTATTTATTTATTTAATTATTTTGTGTTTCGTTAATCATTCTGTGTTTCTGTTAATTTATTTTATGTTAGATTCCGATTATTTGCCTATCTTGATTACAGAAAACGAACAATTATCGCGTATTTCGTATTGAATACGATGTGCTACATAATTCGATTATTTGTGTATATTTTTCTCAAATTATTTGTGTATATTCATTCTGATTTACATTTTTGATACTGAAATTTATAAATTTGCAATATGTCTGATCCGCCGACTGATGCGGGCGCGAGCGGAAGCGGCTCGCAAGCGGCCCACGAAGACGGTGACGATCTAACGACGACGGTAATCGAGAGCTTCGCCATACAGCAGGCCGCCCACCATGTCCCTATCTTTGACGGTTGTAATATTCGTTTGAAAGATTTTATCGCGGAAATCCAATATCATTCGGATGGTCTACCTTACACGAACAAATCGGTCTTCCTTCGCCAACGCACAACTTAGAAACCAAGAATCATTATTAAGCAATATACCATTAATTAACGCGAAACTTGATGAATACCACAAGGATATCGTAGAACTGCAAACTACAGCCAACAGCCTTCAAAACGACAATGAAGTACTTAAATACACCACCAGTCAACGCCGTAATGAAAATACTGAATTCCGGACGCAACTGGCCAATCTGACACAGCGAGTAGACAATATCACAGCTACTAATCCATCCTCCTGCAGCGTTAACAATGATAATAATAGTGACCTATCAAGACTCTCCGCTGTAACCGATTCTAACTCAGCCTGCCTGCAATATTTAATCAATCAGCAAACTAACATAATTGAGATTACTTTCTCTGGATTTTCGGAAAATCCGCTACTCGAAGACCCTTTACCGTTAGTACATGCAGTATTGAATAAGCTAAACATCAGCCATGATAATATCACCCGAGCTCGTTTCATGCACAAAAATTCAACCATAGCAGCCAGCCTATCCTCTTCAGCAAACCAACGTCGCATTAAAGTTGCTATTGCCATCACATGCATCAATCCTAAAGCTGTGTGTAAAATAATAGTTGAAGCCAAAACTCTTAACGGACTCAGGTAGTCGATGATTGATAAAACTCAATTATCAGCACAATTAAGAATTTACCTTGACGGGCAAGCCGACTTCAACATCTATATTAATGAGTTAGTCCCTAATCACACCTTCAAACTACTTGGTGAAGCCAAACGATTATTGAAAGCTATTGGGTTCAAATATGTCTGGGCTAAAGGCACATTTGTCTTCGCAAGAAAAGATGACCAAAATTTAAAACATATCATCCTCTCCGATGCTGATATTAAGAAAATTATCATCTTGTACCAAAACCAACAACAACAACAACGTCAAGTGCCCCATCATAGTACTTGACTAGTCCGACAACAACCTACCATCAGCAACAATAAACCACGAGCCTCTACTATATATACGTCATCAACATCTATTTCTTCTGAGCCCTCTACTTCAACTTTGACCAGCCCTGCAAATTCCTCACGTAACAGCATTACTGCCTCCTGTGCCAACGTTAATTCACTTCGTACTCATCCACATGATCTGAAATACTATCTTGACTGTCACCACTCTACCACAATCAGCCGCTGTGGAAACATGGCTATCTCCGACCATTCCGGACCTCGTGGTGCAATTACCCGGATTCAATATAATAAGAAATGATCGCAATACTTATGGCGGTGGTGTTGTCCTACATACCCATAATAATCTATCCGTTTCTGTAATCAATTGTTCTCAAAATATATGGGTGGGCAAGCCCGGACTTATTGAACACATCTTCTGCTCTGTTAGTGCTCCTGGTATTTCTCCAATCTTCGTTGGTGTTTTCTATCGACCACCTCATTCACCTTTCACTACTCCTACTGACTTCTCATCTTTTCTAGCCCATGCCATGGATGGTTTCAGCACCAAATTAATTCTAGGAGATTTCAATGCTGACCAACTGTCTAATAGTGCTGATGCCATATATGTTCGCTCCCTAATACTGGAGCATTCACTTCAGTTAGTTGAGCACGGAATTACTCATGTGATTGGAGAATCCGAAACTTGGCTTGACTTCTGCATTGTTGATAGCCAGGACTCTATCAAATCAGTCAATAAATCAACTGCACCCTTTGCAGCCGGTCACTTCCTCATCTCAGTTGAACTTGAAGCCTCTCTGATTGCTCCATCCGCAAAGTTCATCTCCACACGCACTTTTGGCAGTTTATTGGAACTTGAATGCTATCAGCCACTTCAATGCAATCGGTGGATTATGGTGACTGATGTACAAACCAATGCAGACATCAATGAGGTGATCTTCAACTTCAATCTTTCTTTTCTCAATTCGATCGACCAATTTGATCCTGTCAGACAAATCAGTGTCAATTCCTCTAACAAGTAATCCTACGAAAGTGTCAGACTCCGATTTTTCTGAAATTTGGATATGTTATAATACATGAAAAATTAAGAAACACGTATTTTTTTATCGGCGGAAAAACACATTCAGGGGACGAAACGACCCCTCGAAATTGGGGGGTAAAATGGAAAAATTGCGATATCTTTGAGACCAGTGAAGCGATTTTGGTGATTTTTGGTATGAAAGTATCTTTCGATAGAAGACGAAAGTCGGCCTAGGTATGTTGGAAGAGGAGTGAAAATTAAGGGGTGAACTACCCCTAAACTGACCAATTTCTTGCTGCAAAAAATCAGTTTTGATCTGATCGAAGTAAAATCTGTTAAAACTTCAAGAGGAAAGCTAATCATGGAACACATCTTTTTTTTTTTTAATATAAATATTTGGGATTAAACAACTCCTAAATTGCCGCGCTCGTTTGGCATTGCGCATGAAACACCTTGTAAAACTGTTTTGACGTATACACGTTCGCGGTGCAACTATGGGTTACTTGTAGTCCGAGTTAAACGAAGGTCGTGAAACTTCGTTTTCGATTAATATCGACACCGTTGTGCGTGTATGACCTTACGACGATTTCTCGTGATAAGGGAAATAATTTTAGCTGGATTGTCACGTAACTATTGCTTTATTTTAACAGAAATGTAATAACAAGAATTGCAAGAGATTTTAATGTGTATGAAACGTGTGAATGACTTGTGAATGGTATAACGGAGTCGCTAGTGAGTTACAATGTTTTCACTTTGACTTTTATTCGGAGAGTGGTTCTCTCGTGACACGTTGTCAACGAGCAAAACACTCGAAGGGGTGTATCCGGATTTTCTCGTCGACTGAGGAACCAATCAGGGGTGTTTTTTAAGTTTCACTCCATCCCGACTGGCCCCCCAGTTCGACGAGTCACTGATCGTGGGTGATGGGGCATTTTGAAGAGGCCAAACTGACCTGCCCGTGGTCGATACGGCCCCTTGGCCGAGGGTCGCATCGTGGCTGGAAAAGTCCCAGGTCTGCGCGGCACATGTCATCGCCAGCCAATGATATATGACATGCTGTTCCTTCAAAACTCTAAGCCCAAAAATGGTTTAGGGCTTGTCGTTTCCGTGACCGGACCAGGAGAATTGAAGGACATCGGCAGACAATGGCAATGCATGTACCGCGCCGTGAACGGACCTGAGACTTTCCAGATGGGTATTTAACGGTAAATTTTATTTCGTTCCTTACGGTGAACAGATGTTAGAAATCTAAGTGAGGACTGTATTTACTGCCTATGGCATGTAACAAAAACTATATTTTTTAACTGTTCGATCTTTTTAATATATTGGTTTTTTAAATCGCTGAATTCGAATCTGAAATCAGATTTTCAAAATTCAATATGGCGGATCCAATATGGTGGACGAAACCTAGAAAAATTACTTGAATAAACAGTAACTCGACATGGGACTTTCAAAATTGTGCATAATACATTTTTTTAACATTTATGCAATATCATGTATGCAAAACATTCAAAACATGATTTCATCGTCAAATCAGCCATTTATAAAATAAAAGTAATAATAAAAAAATAAATGAAATAAAAACACCAAAAATAAAATTAAAACAACAACAACAAAAAATAAATTATGTGAACAATGTTTCCATAGTAATTTTTTGCGTACAATGAATGCTGTCACCGGATTTTTCAAAATTTCATTTTTTAGCTACATTGTTTAAACAATCTTGTTATGAGCAATTAATATTTGTAACATGTTTAATTCACTTCACATAACTAACATTAAATGTCAAAAGTTCATCTCATTGAATTTTGAAAGCCCCATGTCGAGTTACTGTTTATTCAAGTAATTTTTCTAGGTTTCGTCCACCATATTGGATCCGCCATATTGAATGTTGAAAATCTGATTTCAGATTCGAATTCAGCGATTTAAAAAACCAATATATTAAAAAGATCGAACAGTTAAAAAATATAGCTTCACAAGGTGTTTCATGCGCAATGCCAAACGAGCGCGGCAATTTAGGAATTGTTTACCCCCCAAATATTTATATATAAAAAAAAATGTGTTCCATAATTAGCTTTCCTCTTGAAGTTTTAACAGATTTTACTTCGATCAGATCAAAACTGATTTTTTGCAGCAAGAAATTGGTCAGTTTAGGGGTAGTTCACCCCCTAATTTTCACTCCTCTTCCAACATATCTAGGCCGACTTTCGTCTTCTATCGAAAGATACTTTCATACCAAAAATCATCAAAATCGCTTCCCTGGTCTCAAAGATATCGCAATTTTCCCATTTTACCCCCCATTTTCGAGGGGTCGTTTCGTCCCCTAAATGTGTTTTTCCGCTGATAAAAAATGCGTGTCCCTTAGTTTTTCATGTCTTATAACATATCCAAATTTCAGAAAAATCGGAGTCTGACACTTCCGTAGGTTTACTTGTAAGCTTGCCCCATGGATGAACCTCCTACTCAGAAATTCTGGCAAACAAGTTAATAATCTATATCGCAAGTACAGACGAAACAAAAAAACGCCTGAACTTCTCGCCTATAGAACTGCCAGAGACACTCATCGTGGCAAAGTTTCAATGGCGCGCGCTAACTGTTATCGACAATGACTATCTGACCTCACTGGTGGTGCAGCATGGAAAGAGTTAAAGCGGCTATCCCTTGTTAAAAACACGGATCATCAGCCTCCAACAGTATCTGCCGAAGCTTTAAATACTTACTTTGCTGCTATTTCTACCAATTCTACTTCAACTTCACTAGCTAAAGCGCTGATATCAAGTTCAACTTCTCACCAATATCTGCTGACAAAATATGTACTGCTTTCTCATCAATCACTTCACCAGCTGTTGGCATAGACCGGATAGCACGTGGCGTGAAACTTCCTCTACTGGACAGCTTAATTGATTTTCTCCGTGTCCTCTTCAACAAATCACTGGCGGACTCAACGTTTCCAGATGAATGGAAGAAAGTCATCATCATTGCTGTGAAAAAGAAGAAAACCCCCACTTCTCCTAGTGATTACCGATCCATAGCATTACTACCTTTTCTGAACAAGATACTGGAAAGACTAGACTTTAATCAGCTCACTGAATTCTTTAACTGCCATCAGCTTTTTGATCCCTTTCAATGTGGGTTCCGCAAAGGCCACAGCACACAAACAACACTTATAAAATTAGTCAATGATATCAGACATAACATGGACTCGAAAACGCTAACTGTGCTGGTATTATTCGATTTCTCCAAGGCGTTTGACACAGTCTCTCACCACCTACTACTACTCAAGCTAAAAGCCCTCGGTCTTTCCGAAGGAGCAATCAAATGGTTCGTGCCCTATCTATCAAGTAGAATGTAAGCGGTCAGAAATCATGATGGCACTTTCTCTAGTTGGTCTCATACAACTGCTGGCGTCCCCCAAGAATCAATTCTTGGGCCTTTACTGTTTTCTCTCTTCATCACCGACATAGGAAATGTCATCAAAAACTCGCGTCGACTTCTCTACGCCGATGATCTCCAAATTTATAGATGTTGTGCCTATGATGATCTAGCTGACTGTCTTAACAAAATCAATGGAGATATCGCCTGCATTCGAAATTGGGCGTCTCTGAATCAACTACATCTCAATCTAGGTAAAACTCAAGCCATCATCTTTGAAGCTAGACGCTTCATAAATAGACTGGACCCTTCACAACTTCCTAGTCTTAGTCTTGACAATGTCAATATACCCTTCAAAAGCACAGTTCGCAACCTGGGTGTGCTTATGGACTCAAAGCTAATCTTCTCTGTTCATCTTAATCATATCCTGTCAAAGACCAACTCGTCCTTTTACCAATTGTACAACATGGTCAAATATACTGATGCTTCACTAAGGACAAGTCAAGCTAACGCCTTAATTCTGCCGCATATTAATTATTGTCTAGCAGTGCTAAATGGCATTGGCACAGTACTGAATATTAGGCTTCAACGTATCATAAATAGAGCAGTTCGATTTGTCACTGGTGCCAAACGTGATTCACCTATATCAGGCCTCACAAGAGGTCTTAGGTGGCTCACTATTGCCAATCAAAGAAACTACTTTCTTGCTATTATAATTTACAACACTCTTAACACTAACTGTCCTACTTATCTGGCCAACCTACTAGTCTCATATATTACCAATAGACCCAGTCGGCTCGTTGCTAGCTAACCAGCTCTAGTAGTACCAAACCATCGGACTGACATGTTCAAACATGCCTTTGTCGTGTCTGCTGCAACACTGTGGAACAGCATTCCTGAAGGGATCCAATCTGCACCATCAATAGAAAGCTTCAAAAACCAAATCAAATCCTGGCTACTATCAACCGAACCACCCGAGTAACAACGATCTCAATACTGTATCACAACAACTTCATCTACTGTACTTACAAGAAATCACCTGTCTCACATTCTTTAAATAATCTGCTACTATTTTTCTTTTCTGCTTATATGTTGTATCTCTTCTATAGAAATTTATTCTTATTACTTATAAGTAACCTATGCTTTATACTTATACACGTTTCATTGTGTAGTTTGTTCAACTCTGAACAATAATAAAATATCTATCTATCTATCTATCGATCTCTCGCTCGCTTCTCACTTACACTCACTCATCATCAACTCAAAAAAGCTAAGAAAGGAAGCACCCGTCTCAACTGGAGTAGTCTCCGGCAGGACCTCGAAAGAAGATCGGCTAGAGCTGAAATAGGGAAAGACAGACACGGTTAGGGAATGAGAGGGACTGTTAAGGCCTCTTCAGTCGATATCAGTTTTGACATTTATCTATACTTCTAATCTAACAATTAGTTGTGACAAGATAACATTATTACTGACAATCGCGCTGTAAGAGAAGAGCCTCTCTTCTTTCACTAACACCACCACCAGTATCTGTGTGACCAAAAGACGGTAGACACCGGAAACGGAGTCATCCTCTTCACACAGCTGCCGATGGAAAGATAATGATGTAGAGATCGTTATTGTTAGGGAAAGAAAAAAATGAAGAGAGATGGAGCGCTTTTGAAAAATATTTTGCACAGTGACTTGAACTAAGGGGTAGGACACCGGCAACGAGATAGGCCGTCTTCTCTTGTCCACTGCTGTCAAAGACTGGTCAGGAGCCGTCAAGCGCGCTAATGAGTGAAATAAGTGATTTGAAAAGCCTGATATCAAATATTTATGTGCATTTTGGCTCATTCCATATCACTAATCTCATTTTTAGCCTATTCATCAGTAGGTATGCCTCTGAAGCGGAAACATTCTCGTGATAAAGACGGGAAGTTTATTCAAGGAGCCCAGGCCTCTTCGAACAAAGTACCAAAACTTCTTTTACCCGATCCCGAATCCACTGAATCAAGCGACGATGGTAGGATGTACATCGAAGATGGAGTAACTCTTGAAAGTCGGCCAGGGAGGAAGAAATCTCAACCTGGTCGTCTGCGGTCAAGCCTGCGATGCGAAGTGCTCGATCGGTGTCAGATGAGAGATCTCCGCCAAGAGCTCCTAAGGAGAAGATGTCCCGCAGTCGTCAATAAGCTGAAGGTAAAGAAGTGCCTCAAAGTTGTGATGAAGAGTTGGATCAATTCCTCAAGTCCATCGAATGGAAAACAAGCAACATGAAACACAATAAATTCGACCAGTGCTCAACATGTGCCAAGTCTTGTAAGATCAGTGAAAACAACATGGATCCTGGACCGGATGTACAGTGTCTGCAAGATTTGACATTCATCGAACGGATGTTGATCGCTCTTTGTCATCCAGTGATCAACTTGTATCGACTCAAAGGTCAGAATCATTTCAAGGGTCACATCATCAACTTCCCCCAAGACGTTCAGTCCTTCGTGGATGAGATTCCGCATGATATTGTCAAGTTCAGCGGGACCATAATTGTGTCCAAGCAAACTCCTTCAGGTTCACGTGATTTTCGTGTGCGCAAACGGAGAGTACTTTCTGCGATTCAGTGGCTCAGGAAGAACAACCGCTACTACTCGGACATCAAGATCAACTAGTGTAATTTGGACGTGCTTCCAACAGAGGAAACGGATCTGAGTGCTATCGTTCCTCGAGTTGTAGAAGAGTCAGACGACGATGAAGTTCCTGAAGTCACTCGACAACCACACGATGATGCTGAAAGCATAATTCCTGATCATGACGTCATTTCAACTGGAACTATTGGCAATTTTGCTGTAAGTGTGGAGCAGCAAGTAATGAAGCACATCAAAGTTTCCTTTCCTACTATAGGAAAAGTTCCACTGAACGAGTTCACCTGTCCTAGTATCCTTCCAAGGGCATTTCCCGACTTGTATCCAACTGGTGTTGCAGTTTTGCATGATTATAGAACAATCAAGGTCCCTCCCCTCGAATACTTCCGATACATGATGACGAAGTACAAGCGCTTTGCAACTCATCCTGCCTTCTGCTTCTATACTCCAAACTACCTTCAGCGACATGACTGTCTCACGAAAGGACGTGTGTACGTCAATCACAATGATCTGAAGGACATGACTGTTCAAGGGCTGCAGAAGTTGATTGCAAACAACCCAGTGAAGTGGATGAACAGTGTTCGCTTCTTCGGATCAAAGATTGCATGTTCTGATGCCTTCTAGTATGCTCGACGTGGAGAGCTTTTTGACATGATTGATTATCTCGGCCCTCCTACGTTTTTCATGACTCTTTCTTCGGCAGACCTCCACGATCCTGATCTTATTCGTCTGATGGGTTCAACTCACGAAACTCAGTTCAAGAATTTGAGGGAGAACCCCATGATTGCTGACTGGTATTTTACATACAAGTTTGAGTTTTTCCTTCAGAACTACATCATCTCATACTTCAAGGTCAAGCAATACTGGGGAAGGAAGAAATACCAACATCGTGGATCTCTTCACCTCCATTTCTTCCTCTGCATTGACGGTGCTCCTGACATCACGAAACATGATGGTGGTAACCTCAGTGAAGAAAAAAAAATTAGTATTATTGCCTTCTTCGACAAGTGTGTGGAAACGTACAGGATCTCGTGCAGGATCTGTCCAAGTTACTGAACAAAGTCCAACGACATACCTGTGCCAACAGTTACTGCCAACGGAAACGTGGAGACGGGTTTTACTGTCGCTTCAACTTCCCATTCGAGACTTCGACTGCTTTAGATCTTAAGTTTGATGACAAGAAAATCCCGTCTTTCCTGCCGAAGCGAAACGATCCTTGGCTCAATCGATATAATCCTGACATCATGCAACTCTGGCGCGCAAACATGGACATCAGTGCTCTTGTTTCAGTCTATAAACCTGTTGCGTGCCTTGCAAAGTATGCTTCGAAAACAGAGCCTACATCAAATGGACTCAGACAGCTCTTGTCGAATGTCTTGGCGCGAATAGAGCAGAACGATCCTGCTGTGAAAGTTGTTCACCTTCTTCTCATGAAATTCAACAACCGCGACATGTCTGCTCACGAAGCCTGCGGGTTACTTCTCGGACTTCCTTTGATCTTTAGCAGCATGAGCTTCTTCATTCTCAAGATTCCCATCAACGACGAAGGAACCGAAGAATTTGTTTCACTTCCTGATGTTGGAGAACGTCGTGACGAAGACTTGATACTTCTCCCACAAGTCACACAAGAGTAGCGATTTGTAACACGTGAAAGAGCTTGCAACATTCTTTACACTGCAGCGCATCATCCTTCACTTGAACAGATGACGACATTAATGAAGCGACATGTTAATTTGGATGAACTCTTGGATATCATCTAAAACTCAGCTCCCAAGACTTTGGTTGAAATCAACTTTCCTTCAGAGATTCGAGCTCTGTCACGACAATATCAGATCCGGATGGAGCGACATCTTCAAAATCAATTGCAAGCAGTCAACACCACCGGGAGGGGAGACTGTTTCTACAACGCTGTTTCGCGTGTTCTCTTTGGTGACGAGACAATGATGGCTCTTTTGAGGGTTGCAACTTTCGTTTCGTTGAACGTTCACAGACCCAAGTTTGAACGACTCCTGGAACGACAAGCAAGTCGACGTTCTTTTGAGGACTTGTGTCGCAACTGCATGACACTTGCCACTTGGGCCGAAAGCGAGCAGATCTTGGCGCTGTCTCTAATACTGAATCGGACAATCAACGTTTTTGTGTGCAGTGCTGAGAACCAGGACTTTATCTTCAGAACTCAACGATTGACACCACAACAGTTCTTTGAGGAGTTGAGGGATGGAATTTACCTGTATCACATGAGATATTCTCGGTATCATGAAGACAACGTTGGTGTGATCAACATCATGAATAATGACAACGTCCACTTTACAGCACTTCATACAAAATCTGCGCTTCCCATCCGTGTTGGTCATTGCTACGACCCGCAAATTGTTCAAGATGACCCAGACGCGATTCCTTTCTTGAATGATTTGCCTCCAGACATCGCTCCAGCTGCATCGCCACTGTTCGCAGCCCCTGAGCACGATATAGAAGCAGACAATAAAGATATCAGTTCTGATGGTGAAAGCTTCTGGAATTCGGAAATGAAGAGACCAGAGAAAATGAAGGATCTCAGCCTACTTGAGGTTACTCGAGTAAACTCACGACGGAAAGAAAGAGGTGCATGGAAGTGGTGCAACCGACAAGTTCCAGTAGTTGTCTGCGTCTTCCCTCGTTACAAGAAAGGGATCGATGCTGCACAGGACGAGAAGTACTACAGAATTAAAGTCATTGTTCATGTTCCGCATCGTTGTGTCGAAACTCTCATCGAAAATTTTCAAGGACAGCAGAAGCAATGGGAACAAGCTTATAAACAACATCGCTCATCAATTCGAACGAAGAGTTTCCTGGAAGGAATCGAGCCTGAACTTTCTTCATCCGATGAAGAAGATGTCAACAGCCAAGAGAAGATTGAATATCAACCGGAACACTTTGGTCTTTTTGCAGCTAGATCAGATGGAGAAATCGCTGAAACAGAACTTGAAATGAGTAATCTCGATACTGCCTACGATTGGGATTCGAGCTCATCAAACTACCCTGACCACTCGAAGCTCGCATTATTCATTGAACAGTTGAAGGCAGAGTCAAGTCCTCAGAAAACGAATGACCTCACAGGAGTCTCTCTCATTGAGGAACAGCAACCGATTGTGGACAATCTGGCAGAACTTCTGGGTGGAAAACGATCCAAGAACGGAATCATCATCATGAGAAGCGCAGGAACAGGCAAAAGTACTGTTCTTACGGCATGCAAGCAAATTTGGGTTTGCTCATTTCAAGTTTGGGAACGGCTCACAAGACAAATTAATCGTTCCTTTGCACGGACAAGCCAAGAACAAGTTTGAAATCGCATTTAAACGCATTCGTGTAGTTTTTATCGATGAGATGTCCATGATCTCCCCTTCGTTGGATGCGTCAGTTGTTAGTACAAAATTTTTGTTAAAGTCAGGGTATTTTAATACGGGGTGTGTGATTAATTTATGTTTCAAATGTTCGAATGCACTTTGGCACGCGGGTGTCCAATTGAATTCGTTTTCTTTCTTTAAAAGGTCCGTGAGTGGTTTACTAATTTTGGCAAAATTATCTATAAAGGGTATAGCAGTATAATATGGTCAAAAGTGCCCTTGAGCCGATTTTACTTCCCAATGCACCATTCGATAGCTTATCCCAAAAACCATGGTACACCAAGTTTCAACCCTGTACCTCAACCGGAAGGGTAGTTACAGGGTAAGAAAGAAAAAGTAGTTTTTGCCATATTTCTCCTATTATACAATATGCAAAAAATTCTCAAATATTCTAGACATGTTTCCTTCTGATTGTGAATTTTTTCAGATTTTTCGGTTCCAAATCCCAGGCGTGAAAAATCAAAAACGCAAAAAAAAGTCGAAAAATTGAGATTTCGGGTAGAAGCTTTCGAGCGACTAGATTTTTACTTTTACAGTAGTTAGATATTAGCATGACTATTATCTCCAATTTTTTCAGATTTTTAGGTGTGGTGCATCGTACTTACAAAAATCAAAAACCGTCATTTTCGTCATATTTTGTGCGATAACTTGAAAAATACCTTCAATTTTTACAGTTCCTTTATATAGTTAGTGGATTGTGTGACTTTTTATATTTTTGCGTTGGATGGAGCAACATCTGAATGGAGAGAGTAAAGTTATTGTAAATAATTGAAAATCACGCATCTTATCTTCTGAAATATTAGAAAGTTTCTCAACGATGACGGTGGGTGATTGGTTAAGGTCTCCGACTGCGGAACCTCTGGAAACTTTTTTGTCGCAGGTTCGCGCCCCCATGAAGGTCCAATTTTTGTTTTTTCATAAAATCATTTTTCCTTTTGATTATTAATTACATAAGAATACACAATAATCGTTTAGTAATGTATGAAAAATGGTTTTAAAATATTTTATCATTAAGTATACATAAAAATAAGTTGTGCACTACTGAGAACAGTACTACAGTTAAGGTAAAATATGAATATGCTTTCCATCATAAACCTATAACCACGCGGTTTTTCAATTAACAAAATATTGGGAGCTATCCGTAATTAGAACAATACATAATCAGAAAATCGGTAGTATACATCTTATTTTTATGTATACTGTGACCCTTTCGGGGTTCACTCTATACAAAAAAGGGATATCGCAAAATACAAAATCTTCGTTGGGCGCCAGCCACTTATCGTGGCAACCGAAAGCATACAAAAGGAAAGGGGTATGGGGCGTTACACTGGAGGGTTCGCGGGCACTTACGTCCGTACAACTTCGCGGGGGAGTGCGCGAGGAGGAAATAGCTGGGGCTGGGAAGGTACACGGTCGGGATGGGTTCTCGCGGGGGTCTCTACGTTACGCGTAGTTTTATAAAGGGGGTTCAAACGAGAAGGGGTACGTTGCCAGAACTCAGAATGACACAATTGTAGTAATTGAGAGGACTCACCAAACGGGTGGGTACGCTACACACACACCAATACGCCCGACAATACGTCTAAATATCTCGACTGTATGATCGCCTTCTATAATCGCTTTGGACACTCTCAAATCGCTCAAATGACTCAGTAACAATGGTAGCCTAGGGCTCAATGACTGTCTCGTCGTCGCAGCGGCGACGACGAGCCGTCGCGGGATATTTTTGGGAGGGGATGGGGTTTTGGAAGGGGGCCTTTTCGGCACGGGCCTGATCGATTATCGATACTCGATACACCGGTGATCGGGGTCGATGGGGCTGACGGACTTCCTGCTGTGACGGGTGGGCTGAGGTCTTCGGGCTCGGCGACAGATGGCTCTGGGTGGACGTTTTCGTCAATTTGGGCCGCTTCATCATCATTTCTGGAAACTCCACGTTGCTCCTTATTTGCTGGAGGGGTGGATCTGTCGCCGGCCTCGAAGCTCCTGTTGAGGGTGGTCCTCGTTGTGCCAGTCCGTCGCCTCCATCTGTCCGACACCGGTGGGTGGGAGGAAAAGGGGTGAGGTGAGGGAAGGGTTATGGGTTAGTGTTAGGTGGGCGCATGGGTGGGGGAAGCGCAGCGATTGTAACGGGGGGGGGGGGGGGGGGGGGGGGCACGGGTGTCACCACGTTACAATACTTAATGATAAAATATTTTAAAACCATTTTTCATACATTACTAAATGATTGTTGTGTATTCTTATGTAATTAATAATCAAAAGGAAAAATGATTTTATGAAAAAACAAAAATTGGACCTTCATAGGGGCCCGAACCTGCGACAAAAAAGTTTCTGGAGGTTCCGCAGTCGGAGACCTTAACCAATCACCCCCCGTCATCGTTGAAAAACTTTCTAATATTTCAGAAGATAAGGTGCGTGATTTTCAATTATTTACAATAACTTTACTCTCTCCATTCAGATCTTGCTCCATCCAACGCAAAAATATAAAAAATCACACAATCCACTAACTATATAAAGGAACTGTAAAAATTGAAGGTATTTTTCAAGTTATCGCACAAAATATGACGAAAATGACGGTTTTTGATTTTTGTAAGTACGATGCACCACACCTAAAAATCTGAAAAAATTGGAGATAATAGTCATGCTAATATCTAACTACTGTAAAAGTGAAAATCTAGTCGCTCGAAAGCTTCTACCCGAAATCTCAATTTTTCGACTTTTTTTCGCGTTTTTGATTTTTCACGCCTGGGATTTGGAACCGAAAAATCTGAAAAAATTCACAATCATAAAGAAACATGTCTAGAATATTTTAGAATTTTTGCAGATTTTTTGCATATTGTATAATAGGAGAAATATGGCAAAAACTACTTTTTCTTTCTTACCCTGTAACTACCCTTCCGGTTGAGGTGCAGGGTTGAAACTTGGTGTACCATAGTTTTTTGGGATAAGCTATCGAATGGTGTATTGCGAAGTAAAATCGGCTCAAGGGCACTTTTGACCATCTTATACTGCTATACCCTTTACGATAATATCCAGCGATACCTAAAAACGATCGAACGTCTTTTACCTTGCTCGGTGTACGAAAATTTTTAACCTTTTCTATGCGATCGTAATTTGGGTTTATTCCATCCGAAGTAACGATATGTCCTAAATATTCGAGTTCCGGTCGCAAAAACTCGCACTTATCCGGCTGTAGTTTCAAATTTGTCTCGCGGAGTCTTTGGAGTATGGCAGCCAGATATTTATTATGTTCCTCGATAGTCCGTCCGAAAATTATTATATCATTCAAATATATAAAGCAAATTTTACCGTTTAATCCTAACATAGCTCTGTCCATCATGCGCTGGAATGTGGCTGGTGCGTTTTTTAGACCAAATGGCATTCGGTTGTATTGAAAATGTCCATCTGGTGTCGAAAATGCTGTATATTGTTTAGAATCAGGGTGCATAACAATTTGATGAAATCCGGAACTAAGGTCAAGGGAAGTAAAAAATTTAGCTTGTCCAAGATGATCAAGGATATCTTCGATTGAAGGGATCGGATACGCGTCCTGGTCGGTTAATTCATTCAATTTTTGAAAGTCTATCACAACTCGCCACTTTCGCTTGCCTAATGCATCAGCTTTCTTAGGTACCACCCAAAGAGGTGAATTGTATGGACTATCTGATTCTTCGATAATATTTTTATCTAACATTTTCTTCATTTGATTATGAATTTCTTGTTTGTAACATTCCGGGGGTTTATACGATTTCGTATTGATAATTCTCTTTTCTTTTAGTATGATCGAGTGTTGTGTTATATCTGTCGAAGGTATCGGTTCGTTTTCCAAAGCAAATACGTCTGAATAACTAAAAATTATTTTTTCAATAGATTCGCGGAATGCCGGTTCGATACTTTGTAGTCTGATCTTTTCACGAAGTTTTAGAAATCTATCGGAAATATCTGTGTCAACGTCCGTTACTTCAATGTTGTTCAATCGTATCGTCTCATTTTCGGTATTAATAAAATTTATTTTACGTTCGTTATCATAAAATATACTTTTAGGCGGTATTTCAATTTCGTCAAAGAGTGGCAATCTATATTCGTTTAAACAAAGGGAGCGATTATCAATTGTAAAATCGTATTTCTCGAGATATGGCAATCCTAAAATTCCATCTTCCTTTAATGGGAAACTTTCTGGTATTATATAAAATTCGTGATATTTGCCTAATGAGTAAAGCGTTACCTTTTGTTTTGAAGTATGTTTGTCGTTGCCCATGTAAAAAGGTTTGTTCGTGTCAATCCGTTTCGTCTTATCGCAAATAAAATTTTCCTTCACCAGATTTATTTCTGCGCCCGTGTCTAGGAGTAGCTGTCCGTGTTCGCGCATTCCTCCAAGTTGTGCTCGTATGTGTCGGAGTCGTCCTGACACTGGAAATTCTTGTTCGCTCGTTTTCTTCGCTTCCTGATTCGATACTTCTATTGCATTCGTTCGAGGTGGTAACTTTCCTTGACTGGTTGAGTAAAAATTTCGTTTCATGAAACATTTGTCAGTCGTATGACCCAGTTTCTGACAATTGTCACATTTTGGCAACGATTTTGAAATTTGTGGATTTTGATTTTGTCGCGTAATACTCTGTCTTGGTGGTGCATTGTTCGTGGCAATTGGATGTTGTTTGTTTTCAGTGATATACGGCTTTGATCGTGACCGGTCGAAACTGGTTTCTTTTAACCAAATTTCCTCTTTCCGTTTCCATGGCGAGTGTTTGCGCTTCCATAAACGTCTTCGGATCTCGGGAAAATACCATTTTGCCAGTTTCACCTCTCAAATGTTGCATATATAATGGAACGACCATTTCCTCCTCAATTTTAAGTGCGACCTTTCGCTGTGTCGGATTAGTGTGAGTGTTTTGTATAGCGTAATATAATTCGTTCATTTGTGCGCGGAATCGTGTGTTATAGGATTCGGTAATACCTTGACGCATACTTTGAAATTTTTGTCTGCAACTAGATATTGTGACTGGTGGAGCAACATGGGTACGAAGAGCACTGAATAACTCGTCGTACGTTTTAATAGCTAGATGTCTGATGTTTCTTTCTGCTTGGTCTTCAATTTTGGTAGATAGTATCAAATCTAACAGGATTTCTTGATCATTGCACTTACTTCGTATTTTTTTCACTGTCTTAATGAAGTCTTCTACTCCAATGTCATCTCTTCCTCTCAATGGTTTTAAAATTTTAATCAAATTCTTAGGTGCATAAAGCGGCGCACTATGTTCTTGGGCAGAACGGTGCTCGAGTTCCGTCGGCAAACGTCGAGGTTCTTGTGATTCTCGTCGCGAGACAGATGGTCGAGACGGCGCGGCAGCTGATGACTCGCATGTCACTTGAATTTCATCGTCCGACGGAACCCCGGTCGTATCATCATCGGTTATCATTTTTCCTACTATTTGAGATAAATTATGGATTTCCTCTTTCCGTTTTATTGTACTTTTTTCCAGCGCTGACAGTCTTTCCGTCAGGGTTTGAAAATTTTTGTCAGACATTTCAGTGGATTTTGTTTGTGCTATTGTCACTTGGTCGATTTTACGAGCAAGCGTCTCGATTTGTTGCATTATTATATCAAAATTTTCGGCCATCTCGTCGTCAGGTGAGAATGGGATGATGGGTGTAGGATCACGATATTATAAAAATAAAATGATTGCTCACCTCACTGTTTCAGGAAAGCCCGCTTTGAGGTATTTTCCTGGGTTTCCAATTAGATAACCCTTTTCTACAGTGATGGCGTTAATAAACTCTTCTCTTCGTTGAATCTTGGCTTTAAAATCGGCTCCTGCTTTGAAGAACCACTCCGATTTCTCACAGTCCTTAGATTCGTTATCCTGGCAAGGATCGCCAAATGTGACGGCGAGAAGGAAGGTATTTTAAGTAAACCACACCCGACGGAGTCTGTATGATAACTACTTTATTTCTCGCTGCGTCTTCCTGTCGCACGGTTAGGTTATCTCTTATTGCCGACGAGGTATTCGCGGAACGGATGTAAGGGGACACAGGATGGGTATCGTGCTGATTAAGGGAGGGGCCCCCCCTCACAGCCCGTCACCTCTCCGCCGAACTCGTCACGCTCCGTCGGCCAGCCGAGTCGGCGAAACGGTAGGGAGGTGACATGTAAACACCTGGTACAAAGGGGAAGACTGTTACGTTATTGTGGAACGGTTTAGATTCTATATAGAGCCTATTATTAGATAACCAAATTGATTTATGGTAGGCTATTTATGGAAACCATAAGCGATTAGAAATCTTTAAAGATTTAAAGTAGCGGAAATCTCTGGACACTTGTGGCTATTGATTTTCAATCCTGAGGAATCAGTCACATCGACTCGTTTGGAGACTCGGATGAGGAGTTGATAAACAAGATCAAGATTTACTTGATCAAGCCAATCATTGAAAGAGAAGAAGACAAGAAGAAAATCGAGCCTGTCTTCACTATTTCTCATTCTGATCCTCACTTCCAGCGACAGAAGAACGGTTACGATTGTGGATTGTATGTCATGATGTTTGCGCACTCCATCATTGTTGGCACTCCCTTCAACATCACACAACAAGACATGAACAACATGCACAATTTTGTATCGCTTGAACTCTTAAATCGATAAATCAACACTAGTTTATGAATGAATTTGCATCAATAAACTCTTTTGAAAATATCGCGAAATCTAATCCATATTGACCCATTTTCGCCTATTGTCTGAAAAACTGAAGACCGGGACCTTTGCATTGACACCAAACATGTGCAAAAAGTATGGTAAGGTCAGGAGAATGGCAACAAAAAAGTAACAAGGAGAAACGGGGTCAGTGGCAGAGAGAACCGAAGGCCCTTCGGACCATTGGTAATAATCATACTGTTATTATATGTACACTGATATGTGGGAAGGGATCAGTATATTATATTACGTCCAATGTAGATATAGTAATAATGATATTGTTATTAAATGTACAATGATCTGTTGGAACGGATCAGTATATTACATTATATCAATTGTAGATATAGCAATAATGGTATTGGTATTAAATGTATATTGATGTAAGGAATCAGTAAATTACATTATATCAAATGTAGATATAGTAATAATGAGATTGTTACTAAATGTACATTGATCTGTAGGAAGGTATCAGTATATTCCATTATATCTAATGTAGGTATAATAATAATGATATTGTTATTAAATGTATATTACATATCTAATGTACATATAGTAATAATCATATTGTTATTAAACGTACATTGACCTGTCGGAAGGTATAAAATAGTTTTTAACCAAAAAAAAAATCCGACTTTGAAATGCAATAAAAAGTGTAAAATAATCTTTATTTCATTTATACCTGTATTCCACAGCTATTAATCAAATCTACTTAATCGTTAAATAGGATACTAAATACATTTCAACCTTTTCGGAAGCGCCGCAAAATTAAAACTTTTTTTCTACTAGGAAGGTCCTAGTTCAGGCGTCGGCAACCTGTGATAAATGACTCATTTGATAATTTCAATTAAACAATATTCAACGGGAATCAACATACCCATTGCCGATTAACTATACTGCAGTTCACGAGTGACCGCAAATAACTCCCGCAGCTGACTAGGTCTAGGGACATTTTTAATAACCTGTTGTGATTTCTGTCTACAGCTTGCTTCTTACTTTACGATCATATAATTTTTTCTTTGAGAAATAATAGGAATTTCATTATATCGTGTATCTTTACCACGTCATCATCGCTTATCAGTTATCGTACGTCATATATTTCTGTCCACCATTTATATGAACGCAAAGTAAGAAGCAAGCTGTAGAGCGGAATCACACACGTTATTAAGAATCTTCCTAGACCTGGTGAGCTGCGCGAATTAAGTATGATCTCCCGTGAAATGCAGTATACATGTACATCAGAAGTGCTACTATCTTTTGACACAATCGTTACAATTACAAATGTTCTCTACCGTATCTATAACGTTTTGAATTTGTTTTCTTACGACTTAATAATTACCAAGTTCGCCATACCGCAATCAAATTGTTATTAGCAGCATCGTTTGTTCGGGTAATTTTAATTTTACGCCGCCTCCGAGAACTTAGAAATGTATTTGGTATCCTATTTAACGATTCAGTAGATATTTTATTAATAGCTATTGAATATTGGTACAAATGAAATAGAAATTATTTTACACTTTTTAGTGCATTTCGAAGTCGGATTTGTTTTTCGTTAAAAATTATTTTATTTCACACTTTTTAGTGGAACCAGTAGTATTTGTAGAATAGTGTATGGTGATTTCGGGTTTCTGTTGCTTAGCTACTAACCATAAACCGAAAAAAATTGGCCGAATTTAAATGGTTAATAAACAACAAATTTCATAAATTTTTGCGAGTGGGGTCATCGCGGATATACAGTGTGTCACGCGACTACCTCGACAGCCGAAGAGGGATGATTGCTAAGATGATTCGAAACAACCTTTCCCTTTGCCAAAATGGTTCGTATTCGAGTTATTAACAAAAAACACCGACCAATCCGAGCGGGCATAGCGCGCGGGAGGGTGTCCCACTTGGACGTCGACCGATTGGACGCGTTCCTTTTGGACGTCGTGATGTTTGGATTCGTGCCATTTGGACGCCATATATTTTATAATTATTGCCTTTGGAAATCGTCAGATGGTGGTATTGTTTGTCGATTTAAATTTCTATGCTATTTGAATGCGTATGCATGCTAAAGTATATGATTACATATATCTAAGGTCAAATAGTTATGTGTAACCTTTGACAGGTATAGGTTATAGTGAAAAACATGTGGAAATTGAATGCAGTTACTTCCTTTTTTTTTGATTCTGAACGCCACGATAAGTGGCTGGCGCCCAACAAAACTGTATCGAAGTAAAGCCCCGTATAGAGTGAACCCCCAAAAGGGTCACAATATAATAATATGATTTATTCTTCTTTATTTTCAGCATTTATTCAGACATTGATGAGGAAATTACAACCAAAAAATTATGGAGTAGAAAAGTTGAATAGATCCATTAAAGAAATTCAGCAGTGTGCAATGAAATACTAGGATAAATAACAAAAACGTAATCTGCAAACAGATGCAATTACTTTCTCGCAGGATATATTGTTACGTCCGGATTATTTTAATCCCATAAAAAGTACATTACATGTAAAAAAAAGATAACGCCAAGTAGTTTAGGCACTATATGGTACATATTTTGTGAATTTTCTAAAAAAGTAACGGATATCACGCAAAACCAGCCAAGTATTGTGTTATATATATTTTTCAAAATATTTATACTTGGCGTTTGGCTGCCTCGTTGCGATTCAACAAAATTTGTTGAACCATGACCAGAGCGCCCTGCATTGGACCTTCCTCTTTCGAACGAACCCTCACCCAGCCCCAAATCTTCTCATATAAGAACGAAAAGTGTATTCCCGTAAACCCCTTTTTAGATCCATTTTTGCCGGTAATGTCGCCTGTCTGCATTACCTGCGTCTACCCCCTTAACATGGATATCGGTTTCTGTGACCATTCCTCAAGGACACCACCGATTTCTGATTTGATTCTATATAAACACTCATAGTGACCACTGTGAACAGCTTGCAAAGAATGGTCAAAATTGATAATCTAGTTTTTGAGTTAAAAAGTCACAAAAATGCCTATCAGTCGTTTAATAGAGGAGCTTCGCTCCAATAAAGTCGATAATGTATTCACAGGTTTGGAATAACGTACAACAAATTTTGTTGAATCGCAACGAGGCAGCCAAACGCCAAGTATAAATATTTTGAAAAATATATATAACACAATACTTGGCTGGTTTTGCATGATATCCGTTACTTTTTTAGGAAATTCACAAAATATGTACCATATAGTGCCTAAACTACTTGGCGTTACCTTTTTTTTACATGTAATGTACTTTTTGTGGGATATCACAACGTTTTCAGGGCCACACTGAAATGCATTGTGTATTAGTGCAAAGAGGTGCTCCGCTCATAATGCCTAAACTATAATACTTGGCGTTACCTTTTTTGTACATGTAATGTACTTTTTGTGGGTTAATATTTATTTTTCAAATTACTTTATATGTGTGAAATGTAGTTAGAATTAATCTCTGGAGCATTGAGTGTCATGTATTTTTGTAGCCATTGGATGGTTTCCTACGTTACTTCTTTCAAAGAACATCATGTATACATCTTTTGCACCTCTTGGCCACTGTTTCTTATATTGAATTGTGTCATCATCAATGTATACGAATTTCTTTTTTGAATGCTTTATATAGCATGTGTAATGTTTCTTGCCTTTACTATTACTATCAATATACAGCGCTTGTTGCCCTATATGTATTTTGGGTAACGTGTATGTTTTCTGTATGCGCGGCTACGATGTTAGGTCTTTTAATGTCCACAATTTTACCATTTTTATTGTGAAATAGCGGTAATTGTGTTATGAAGAAATTTTCAGCTGTCATAATATCACTGTTTGAAAGTATACCCTTCTTTCCACAATGAGTACATACAGCATCATCCACTGTGTTCCATTCCGAATAGGTGTTAATGATATCCTGGAATGTTATTCTTTTTCCTTCCACCTGAGATAAGGGTAGTGTTCAAATTACATTGTCCTCTGTGTTAACAGACATTTGAGGACAACATATACAACGTATTGTGTGAGTTAACTCATGTTTCACAATCGCTCGGATATCAGTATAACTATTTATAATATGCAAGAAAAATTCAGATGCGTCCTGTGCAATTTCTTGTACGAAAGTACCACCCGCATGTTGTCTAACAGCAAAAGAGTTAAGTATGTGTACACCAGTACCTAGGTAAGCTTGGGCTACAGCTCTCATAGCATCTGAACTTTTACGTGTCAATAACTTTCGGCGCATACTATCACAGCAAAGTATACATTGCAATATAACATTAGCATATCCAGAGACGTGGTCAGTATTAATGAATCCTTTAACCGAGACATCTGCATGGATTGTTGTCGCATTATCTGTATCCACTGGTACAAAAAATGGACGAGTTTTGGAAATTAAAGTCCATTGTACATCATGAATTTTCTGTCTTCGTACCGGCTTACATTTCAGTGCAGCTAAATCTGGCCTATAAATACTTCTTAATCTGTTATATTCTTGTATAACCAATGTATTTGCCTTCACCATGCACGGATCGAAATTAATTATTGTATATGCAAGCCGTTTAAAGTCGTTACACGAGATAAAGCCACGTAAGCCTGACCGCAACTGAAAATACTATTACCTATATCGACTACAACTGTCTTTACGCTTAATCTCTGGCATTTGTGAATGGTGATTCCATAACTGAGAGATATTGGAAATTGATATCGAAGGACATAAGCTTTATCCATTATTTCAAACTTGGAAGTACTTCTTTGTAACGAATGCACAGTACCCGTTGATAATCGAAACTGCACTGTGTTGACGTCTTCCAACAATTCATCCAACGATTTTCTCCAATAGTACCGTTTACGAGGCGCAATGTAACATGTTCGGCCGCGAACGTTTTACCTACTTTTATCGCGAATGAGGGGATTTTATGACTCAAGTGGCTCAGCGCGTAGACCACCATGAATAACTCTCTGCCTCGAAATTCGAGTCAAGGCAGAGTCTTTTGTCTATTCATTTCACTCGGGTCGGTTCGAAAATAAACATCTGCAAGTTGTAAATAACCTAACGGTTTTTCTTGTCTCTCACGACGGACAAAGAGAGTTAGAATATTCTTGAGACAACGCCCCTCTCGTGCGGGGGTTCCCGGGCGTATATTTTGCTACAGATAGTTTTTTGATTAGTCTCGGTTCGAATCTACGACAGAGCGGATCACCCAGCGAAAACCTGTGAAATGTTACCAAGTTCTTATAAGTCGCGGTGGTATCATAAGTACCGTCGTATGTAATCTTCAAAACTCGCGACGGTATCCTAATTACCGTCGTATGTAATCAATATAAATCGTAGTTGTGCGTCCGTGATACTCGAATCACCTATCGAAATCATATCGTTTCGGCCAAATAAACCGAAATATGAGCATAAACCACGGTCGTGACGACGATTCGTGACGTAACACGCGGTCATGCCGATGACCTGTAGAGTCCGTTGCATATTGCAACCACTCTTATCTACCTCGGCTCGACGCCGAGGAACAATCAAACATCACACATATATATTACAAATAAATTACCGTTCGCATTTTCACCGTGATTCGCACAAATTAATCAACTTATTTTCGTGGGGTTTTTTATGCCGCAAGGCTTTTCCCCCAAATCGTGTACAATGAGCCGATAAACGATCAATAATTTTCGGCTCAAATCTGTTTAATTCATTTAATAAATACCCTCATCCTCATTCATCGTACAACGAATATTTGAACAACGAAATTTATCCATGTTGGAGAGATTTCGACGATACATAACATCTATATTACGCCGTAACATCACCTTGGCACCAAGTTTGACAGTGGTAATTCTATGTAAGCCAGCTGTTTGCGAATTATCCTCCTCGTATTTATCTAAGAGTTTGTGCACACGTTTCTTTAAGGGGTAACACCACTGTAAATTTTTCGAAAAATCGATTTTTTTTATTGGCTTAAAAGATGCTTTGAACCTTCTAGAATATGGGGCAAAAGCGTTATTACCTGAAAGAAATTTGTTTCCTTGAAATTTCGAGCTCTTTCCCAAGCGCGTTGGACTGCTTCGAAACGACTACCGGTGTCAAATTAATCCTTGTTGGGACGGTACAACCTAATGTCCTACCTTTTGATTTCTAACTTCTCTAATAAACAATGGATGTCTTCAGAAAATAGCAACGAAAGCTTTAATGCTACCGTTTGGAATTTGGCTCCAGAATCTTATTCAAGTGGCAAAAAAGTCTTGAAAATAGCGACTGATATTGCTGTGTGCAATTTTAATGATGGCCTGACAAACATTCTCCGAATTTTGAAAGCTTTGGAGATGGATATTGGTGTCCAATCATACAATTTTTGTCTGGAAGCCGACGCTAAGCGGATCAACCACGCCGAGCGCTCCTTGACAGATGCGGCAAAAGAGGTACACTCTACCTTACAATCTTCGAGGAAAGAGAATGAGGAAGAATATTTAAACATTTTTTAGTGAATTTCGAAGTCGGATTTTTTTTTGTTAAAAAATATTTTTACACTGTATATGTAATTTCTCAGCAATACTCCTAAAGTTATGACAAGCAACGAAAAGAGGTCGTGGTTACAGAAAGTATTTTACATGTGTAATAGTAAGATGATCTTGGGTTATGATACGCGTGTAAAGTAAATGTTCATAAGGTATGATCAGAGTTGGATATTGTTTGAAATAATCTTGTGATATTTTGTGGTGTAAATTAACATTTACATTATTTAAAGTAAAATAAATTGTTACTGCTCTTCTGTTCTCACGAAATAAAGAAGATTACTTATAAAGATTATAATTTGTAAGTAAGTGAAAAAAATATTTTATTCAAAATAATTTGAAAAAGTATTGTCATTTCTGTCGCAGTTTTGATGATTACCCAGCATCGTTAAACACATATGTAGATGCATAGCCGACCGATGTACTACCGTTTTGAATTTTGTACGCGCCGCCTTGACGCGGCTGATGCCGCGCGCCGTCGCAATACAATCTTAACGTGTTAGAGTATCGTACGCCATGATGTTGAACAAACGCGAATATCAGTAACGGCGCATGTGCGTAACGTAACCCACAGTGCTAACAGTGCCTATAGCAGCAAAAATGTGTAATCCACGCTGACGTAAGCATGACGTAGGTGTTAATGAAACTGATCGAAATTTATCGATACAAAACAATTAATATTTCATAAATAAATGCACCGATTGAGGTGTTATTGGGCTCAAATGAAAGCGAAAGACAAGCCGAAGCACATTGTGTTATTAGAATGAAATTAAGTTGCGTACTTTCTCTGTAACAGCAAATTACTTTTTGCATAATGCTCAAAACGCTCTGCTTCGGGATAATATACTCGGTAGAGTCTCACTGTCGCCGGCGGACCAGCCTCCGGCCTAAACTACTTGGCGTGGAGACTCTACCGAGTCTCCTGATAATCCGACCTTGGCTAGGGTCTATTTTGTTATTTTATTGTTATTTATTTTCAATAGTTTACCAGCTAATGTACCTAATTTGTGTGCCTCGTTGGAAGTACCCCAGGCAAGGAACACAAAGAAGGCTATATTTGGCTCTTTCGAATAATTCAAATTAATCTTCCTTGGGACGATTGCCGTTGGAACTACGTTTGGAAATGCACAGAAATTTGAAATCGTTAAGGTCAAGGAGAGGTATCATAACATCCTTCGCCGCACGGTTAAGCAGTGCGACGCACATGGAGGAATCCCAGCTTAACTGCGCAGAATAAAGAAATGCGATTTTCGCCCTTATTTTACAAGCGGATACCTCTCGTACCTGTAAAGCATGCGTCAGCCGATCCTTCCACGGGAGAATGAGTGCAATAGAGAATGAAAGTGATTTGTTTGAATAATGTGCAACGATCTGAAAGTGAGGTTTGCGTGACAACCACTGAGAGTTTGGAAACGTCGACGAACGTTTAGGAACGTTCGAGACAACGGTCGACGGGGATCATAAACGCGTATTGTCACGAATAGGCAACAAAAACTGCCAAGCATCTACAAGCAATGTTCTGGAATAAATTCCTAGAATATGTTAACGTATATATATATTATTCGATATACGTGAACTTGCGAAAATCCGAATAGAATGCTCCCGAAATTAATTGAAAATAAAACATCAATCTCTTTGTCATGAAAGCCGGAAAATGCGTATAATGAAACGAACATCGATTATAAAATACGTCGAATGAATTAAAAGCCCCGATACTATTAACTACGTGAATATTATAACAAATAACATAAATAAAACATTAATCGACATCAGAGTTCGTTCCTGAATGCTTCGTTAATTAATTAAGAAACGAATAAAATCAAATAGAAGTATCTCGAAGATTCTAGAAGGCATAGAAAGTGCGACGCACGAAATTCATGAAGCGCTGTAGGGGTAAAAGAAAGATAGGCAACGATACACAGAGTCAGAAAGAAGGTCAAGGAGGGATGAGAACTCGGGAAACGCGCCTAGTTAAACCCAATGCGTGCGGGCTTTCCCCTTCGACACGTACCCTGATTTGCCAAATGATGTCCACACTTTGGGCCCATGATCGCGGGTCGAAACCTGAGATACGATCGCTTGACTGAGGCAAATCACTCTTCGTCGAAAAAGCGCAAGGTACGTGACGGGGAGCCCGTGTCCGCGTAGAGACAGAGTTGTCTACGGTATCGTGAAATCGGATTGCTCGGCAAAGTTCCTCCGTGTAACGAGGCAGAGTGTCGGGAGTGTTTCAATTCGCGATTATCGTAAAGGGGAATCACGCACGCTATTAAAAATCTCCCTAGACCTAGTGAGCTGCGCGAGTTAAGAGCGGTCACTCGTGAACTGTAGTATAGTAGTAGTTGTTCTATGCGGATTCTAAATCACTGGCGTCAGCATTTTTTGTAATTTGACACCACACCGTCAGCAGAAATATGATACCCCCCACCCCGACAACATCCACCCCTCTCCCCACCCTATGACCTTGAACTGAAATTTGACACCACCGTCAGCAGAAATATGATACCCCCCCCTCCCTCTCCCTCCCCCGCCCCATAACCACCACCCTTAGCAGAAATAACTAACCACCCCCTCAGCAGAAATACCCACCCTATGACAACCCCCGCCCTATAACCACCCCCTCAGCAGAAATACCCACCCTATGACAACCCCCGCCCTATAACCACCCCCTCAGCAGAAATACCCACCCCATAACCACCCCCTCAGCAGAAATACCCACCCTATGACAACCCCCGCCCTTTAACCACCCCCTCAGTTGAAATACCCACCCTATGACAACCCCCAGTTGAAATACCCACCCTATGACAACCCCCACCCCATAGCTATCCCCACAGGAGAAATATCCCCCCCCCCCATGACCTTGAACTATTTTTGTCTTATCGGAAGACGACACAAGGCCCCAGCCACTTTTCTACGTCTTGAAAATGGGATTTTTTGTTGGCGCAGCAAATCTGACGCTGCAATTCGCGACTATAGAAGGTAGAGGTTTTGCTCATGACCTTGAACGAATTTTTCTACGTCTTGGAAATGCGGTTTTTTGTTGACGCTGCAGAATGAACAGCAATTAAACACTTTCGTCAATGACAGCCCTACTTTAATAAAATGGGAGAAAATTTTGCAATGTGTGTCATATGTAGTTTGACAATTAGAAGTGCAAGGCTACTTAACGTGTTTGTGGAAAAGAGAAATGGAGGCCATGTTACTGCAAGAACTCGAACGCATCACCGAATTATTGGCGCAGCGGGCGATAAACATCAATACTGAAGATGAGCGTTGTGATTGCTTGATGCAATGTGACCAGTGCATCGAATTGATAGACGAACGATTACAAATGGGAGACGATTTATCAGTCGAAGGATGGCGAGATATAGAAGCATACAAAGAAAGAATCGACGCCTTGCGTAGGATATTGTATCGTGACAATGATCATCCTAGTGGTCAAAAGGCAATATTACTAAACGAACTTGCTTGTATAGAACAACTTTTGACACAACGTATTGCAGTCATAAGTAGTAACGACGACCGAAACGCATGTCTGGTGCAATGCAATCAATGCATTGATTTAATGATAGAGCGATTGCAACTCGAAAAGGACTTATCAACTGGTTTGAAAAATAGTTTAACAGCCAGGATAGCGAGATTTAAATCGTTAAGAGCAGAGTTACACGGATCTGTAAAAATAGGCGAAGGTCAAAGGAGAACAGATGCTGAATCACGTGCATCATCATCTCTTATCTGGGAGAATGTAGAATCAGCTTTCCATAACCGGATAACTACAGGAATTATAATCAACACCGAGCATATTGAACCACGAAACTTTTTGGAAGATGCTAGAAAAATAGTATTCCAACGTCTAGCGGAAGTTTTCCTAAATCATTCATGCATAAAAGTGAATACGGTGTTGTATGGGGAGTTTACCACTAATAATAAAACTGATGTGAAAAGTTTCAGTGTAAGAAATAAACAATTATTTTCTACATCAAACTTGAACGATTGGTATGACAAATACGTTGTGAACTCAACTTTAACACTGATGGAAGAATTTCAGGAACGGGACAGTGGTTGGGCAATATCGAAAATTCTGCATTTGATGTTAAATATCAATAAATGCAATCCGATGCATGCTGGTTGTTACACAGACATACCAAAAACAATCAAGGACAAAAGAGCGGTAGTAAATGTGACAGTTGACGATGATACGTGTTTTGTCAGATCGATAGTTGCAGCATTATATCCCGTCCATGTGAATGCAAATCGACCATCATCGTATCCCAACTATGACACCGTTTTAAATTTGGAGGGCATCGCATTTCCAATAACCCTTAATCAAATACCAAAATTTGAGCGCCAAAACGATGTTTCGATAAACGTTTATTTTTGGGACTTGAATGTGAAAAGGTGTGCTCCGCTCCAACTCACCACCAACAAAAGATTTCGTCACGTTAACCTGCTGATGCTTGAAACGCCCAACCGTAATGTGCGTCACTTTGCATGGATTAAAAATCTTTCCCGGCTTGTTTCAAACCAGCTGAGTGCACATAAGAGTAAAACTTATATTTGTGACAGGTTTGTATCATGCCATTACGATCTATTTTAGTGTATGCGTTTGTTCTTTTTGTACTAATGCAGTTACTTTGTTTATATGCAGATGCCTTCACTACTTTTATGCGGAAGAAAAGTTATTGAAACATACGAAGGACTGCATGAAGATGAACGATTGCGCAATCATTCTACCATCGAGTGAAGATAAAATAATAAAGTTTGATAATTTTTGTCACCGAGAACGTCATCCATTCATCGTGTACGCCGATTTCGAATGCATGCTTAAGAAGGTTAACAGCAATCAAGGACACTGCAATGCATACCAGCAACACGAAGCATACAGTGTGGGATATTATTTTCACTGTTCATACAACGCATCGGTGTGCGAGTATCGCGCGTATCGGGGTCCTGACTGTGCTGAATGGTTCGTGAATGAACTTGAGAGCCTTGTAAGAAAAATTGCACCATTATTTAATACGAATGTGCCCATGACAAATTTGACGGGTGATGAAAGAGAAAATTATATGAATGCAACGCATTGTTATATTTGCGAAAAACCGTTCGACATCGACGAAACAAAAGTTCGAGATCATTGCCATTTCACTGGTCGTTACCGAGGACCTGCTCACCAGGGGTGTAATTTAAATTATAAAAATAAACGTTTTATACCAATAGTGTTTCATAACTTATCGGGATACGATGCCCATTTTGTAATAAAAGAATTGGTAACGATTATCGAAGGCTCGACATCAGTCTTGCCAATTACAAAAGAAAAATATATTTCATTTTCAACGAATCTAAAACGTTACAAAATTTCGCTTCGATTTATAGATTCATTCAAATTTTTAAATTCAAGTTTAGATAAATTGAGTTCATATCTAGGGAAAGACGATATGACGATTTTACGGTCACAATTTAATTTTTTGAACGAGATAAGATTCGATTTGCTTACACGAAAAGGCATCTTTCCATACGATTATGTTACCGACTACATGAAACTGAGCGAGACAACATTGCCGACATGTGACAAATTTTATAATCAACTAAGCGACTGTGCCGTTTCACAGCAGGATTATGACCACGCGATAAAAGTCTGGCACAGTTTTAATATAAAAACACTTGGCGAATACAGCGATTTATATCTAAAAACAGACGTTTTATTATTGGCCGACATTTTTGAAAATTTTCGTGGCAGCTGTTTGAGAAGTTACAAATTGGATCCTGCATATTACTATACTTTACCCGGTTTTACGTGGGATGCAATGCTGAAGCACACGCGTATCGAATTAGAATTATTGACGGATATCGATATGCTACTTTTCATAGAGCGCGGCATACGTGGTGGTTTAAGTCAATGTTCTAATCGATACGCAAAGGCCAATAATAAATACATGGATTCATACAATTCCGAAGAACCATCGCGATATTTAGTTTATTTCGACGTTAATAATTTGTATGGATGGGCAATGTCGCAGTATCTACCTTACGGCGAGTTTAAGTGGTTAGACGATAATGAAATTAAAACTTTTAACATTCATGCGATATCCGAAAATTCGGACATTGGATATATTTTGGAAGTCGATTTGAAATACCCGCTAGAATTACACGATAAGCATGCAGATTTACCATTTTGTCCAATACGCGAGAAGCCTCCTAATGCCAAACACGAGAAACTACTCGCTACAGTTCAGGATAAGCAACGTTACATCATCCATTACCGCAATCTTCAACAATGCTTAAATCATGGTTTAAAAGTTTCTGTAATTCATCGCGTTTTAGAATTTAAACAATCTCCATGGCTTCGCGAATACATTCATTTAAACACGCAACTTAGAACTGCGGCTAAAAATGATTTTGAAAAGAATTTATTTAAATTAATGAATAATGCAGTCTTTGGCAAAACTATGGAGAACGTTAGAAATCATGTAGACGTTAAATTAGTTACAAAATGGGATGGTAGATACGGGGCCGAGGCCCTGATATCAAAACCAAATTTTCATAGCAGATCAATATTTTCGGAATATTTGGTCGCAATAGAGATGCGAAAGTTGGAAATTAAATTTGCAAAACCCATTTATGTTGGTATGTGTATTCTGGATATATCAAAAACATGTTTGTACGAATTCCATCATGATTATATTTGGCCGAAATTTAAACATCTTTGTAAAATATTATACACAGACACAGACAGTCTTATATACGAACTGGAATGTGATGACATATACGATGTAATGAAACGCGATATACATCGGTTTGACACGAGCGACTATACCGAGGACAATGTTTACAGTATGCCACGAGTAAATAAAAAAGTACCGGGATTAATGAAGGATGAAAATAATGGGTGTATAATGACTGAGTTTGTCGGACTTCGGTCGAAAATGTATGCTTTGCGCGTAGAGGGCAAACGGGACACGAAAAAAGTGAAGGGTGTCAAAAGTAACGTAGTTAGGAAAACTATTTCCTTCGATGATTATATACGTTGCTTGTATGAACGTTTAGAAGTGCATCGTGAACAGAGATGTATTCGTTCAAAATTGCACAATGTATATTCTATATGTGAAGAAAAGAAGGTGCTTAGTCCTTACGATGATAAACGATTCATAATTCCACAATCCACAAGAACATTGCCTTGGGGGCATTATAAAATAAATAATTATTCCTAAAAACATAATTTATTCTTTGCTCCACGAGTAAAATATTAATTTCCAAGTATCTTTATAAGCCTGTAGGGTTTCGAGTTCATGCAAACCTTGCAACTTCATGAGAGAGAGAAAGAGACTGGAGTTTTTACTTATCTCAGGTCTTAGAGTTTGGAGGGAGATGTTTTCACAGTGCTTTATAAACCCAAGCGTGTTCGTTTTATTCATTATTTTCCGTTCAACGATGACGATCCCAAGGTTGGAATCCTTAGCATTCTTGGCGATTGTCAAATATTATCGTAAGTAATCTTCAACAATTACCCAAATTTTATTTATTTTTAACTAATTGTTTTCGTCTTAACAGCCATAGTAATGCCGATCTTTGAAATTGCGCCGGCGGAGGACGACGCGCGACTACCCGCAAAGTGCCGCGAGCGGCAGGAGTGGCGGCGCGACTATGAAGCGCGGTGGGCGGCTACCTGGACGGAGGTCGATCTGTTCGACCTCCGATATTTGTTCGGAGAAGAAATCGATGTAAGTTGCCTGTCCGATTTTATTTTGATTTATTAGATTTTTACTGCGTATTAATGTATATTTTATCTGTTATAGCCGGACTGGTGGTAGCCGCCTACATTGATATTTTTTTGTTTTTCCTTATTATATATATATTATTTAACGTAAAATATAAATATCTATAACCGTTATTAGTGTAATTTATTCTGTACCACACCCTTCCCCATATTCCATTAATGTAATATGAAAATAAAAAAGTATATAATCGTTATTAATGTAATTTATTTTGCCCAACCCTTCCCAATAATCATACTTCATATCCTTATATTTCTTCTGTGTGTCTGTATGTGACTGAACTCCTCCTAAACGGCTGAACCGATTTTGATGAAATTTTTGTGTGTTCAAGTTGACTCGAGAATGGTTTAGATTCGCAATTCGGTCCACTACATAATGTGTTTCTAATTAATTTTTTATAATTTGTTGTTGATCTTGGAATGTTTTCCATGCGTGGGGAAGGGCGTGGCAAAAAAAATACTTTGATTTCATCTTTACTGTATATTTTATTAAAGGAAGTATAGGAAAGGGTGCGACAAAAAATAAATTACATTAATATTGGATATACTTGTATTTTATTATTAGTATTATTATTCATATGTTTTTTTAATTTTTTCTTCTATCACCAATCCGGCTATAACAGATAAAATAAAACATACATTAATACATAGTAAAAAAATCAAATAAAACAAAAACGTGCAAGTAACTCACATCAAGCTCCTCGCGGAACAATTGCCGCAAATCGAATGCGGCGTCCGCCCATATCTTCTCAGCGTTCCGTCGCCTCTCCGCCCGCTCCCGCCGAACATTTCGGAGGTCTTTTTTCCGTACAAATCCTAGACTCCTTAAGGTAGCGGCTGTTAACAAAAACGAATTAAAAATAAATAAAATTTACGCGCTAAAAGTAATTATTGAAAAAACTACTTACGCTGAGAGGCGATGAACGCCTGCAGAGCAAGGAATTGTTCGTTTGTAAAGTTCATTTTGAATAACGAAAACGCGGCGCTGATACGCTTATAAAGCAAACAGGGGAAACATCTCCCTCCATTTCTAACAATGAAAACCGCCAACACAATCTGAGATTAATCTGCCGGATATCTTACATGTTGTAACAACTCGGAATCGGCATGAAATTAAAAGGTTTGCAAGAACTCGAAACCCTGCATGCGTATAAAGATACTTGGAAATGCATGGCCAGCGAACACGTGCGAGTCAGTAAATACAAATCCTTCATGTATTCGCAGCTTCGCCCGCTCTCATAAATAAAAACTTCAAGAATTTGAAGTAATAATTGTTGTATTATTTTTGGTGATCAATCTCTAGTATTTCAGAAAAGTAGGTATTGCTGCCTGCAGAAACAGTAGAAAAGCGGCGACCCATACTACATAATGCGTTGCCACGATCGCACACGAATAAGCAGAATTCAATGCGATAGTTTCCATAGTTTATTAAAATAATATAGCCCATGTCACTCCAGAGAAGGCATGGAAGCTACTGTTAAAATTTGGTATCAATCGGGCAAGTAGTTTTTGAAATTTTTCTGTACATACAAACGCGGTCTCTTTATATATAATAGTACTAGCTGCGTTACCCGACTTTGCTCGGGAATTTTAATCAACTATTATCCCTACTTCCTTATTCTTATCCCTATTTCCCTGCCCTTATCCCTACTAATATATAAAAGTGAAAATGTCTGATCGTTTGTTCCTCTTCACGTTTAAATGGCTACACGGATTTTAATGAAATTTGCACTATTGGACTGATTATTCTTTTAAGATGGACATAGGCTATGTCATATTGCGATTTGCCCTTCCCCCTACTTCATTAATGTAATATGAAAATAAAATTGCAAAACCGTTAATGCGATATGAAAATAAAATTATTCAATCGTTATTCTTTGCAACGTTCAAGTTTTTGCGAACCGTGCAATTTCATGAGAGAGAGAGGTGCCCGACTCGGAGTTCTTGCAAATTTGCAATTTCGCGAGATGCTGAAAGTCTAGTGTTTGGATGTATTAGGATTGGAGGGGATATTTTCTCGGTGCTTTATAAACCGATGAGTTTTCATTATCCGCTATTCAGTCCGCTATTCATTTCGCATTAATCAGTTTACGATGGCTACCGTTCCACGACTTGAACTACTTGCCTTTAGGGCACTTATTGAACAGTATTGTAAGTAGTCTTTAACGATTACTTGTCTTGGTGTGTTAATTTTATTTTTTAACTAGTTGTTTGTTAAAAGCTGAAAGGTTAGGATTAGTGCCAATAAAAAGATTCATCGAAGTGCGCCGGAAGCGAGCAGATCATCGGTTCAGCCAGATGTTAATGTGGGCCGAAGGTTGGAATCCGAATCATGAAGGTTTATTCGATTTGAGGGCGCTGTTTGGAGAGGAAATAGATGAGGGCCCTATTTGGGGAGATATTGATGTGTATCACCACGTTTACCATACACGGAAAATTTAAGTGGCCAATAAATGCAATCCGATGCCGGTTGGAGGAGATTGATGTGAGTTGCCCGTCCGTTTATGTTTTTAATTTATTAGATTTTACCTAATGCGGGTTTTATTTTGTCTGTTATAGCCTCCACCTCCCAGCGAATTGTATTATTGTATTATGTATTATGTATTACATTTATTGTATTAAAAAGTATTCAAAATTATCAATATAATTTATTCTTAGACCAATCTCCCTTCATTTATAAAATAGCATTCCCCTGTAATAAAAGTAAACACAAAATAAAGCCGAAAAATTATTTATTCATATAATCTGTATAATTACAAACATTTTTAAATATAGATTATAAAATATTGTTCGCTCCTATCCATGAATTGTGCGTAGAATCAAACCCCAACCATTTGACGAAAACTTTATTTCCCCTTCGTTGTAGAACCTTCTCCACTAAGTATACATCGTGATTTTTTACTTTTTGTAGCTCATATTCGTAGAACCCGCCAACCAACGGTTGTTTTTGCATATCTTGCAAGAGATACGTTACAGGATTTGTTCGTTGAATTTTAATAATTGTGAAAATTTCAGTTGTCCAATTCGGTGTATAACCCTTTGCGAATAAGGTTTTGTATTTACTAACTCGCACGTGATCACCGACCTTGTACTTGGCCGGAGCTGCAATCTTTATGTTAGAATATACGGACGATAAAAGTCTGTCCGCGTGTTCCGGTGTCACGTCGATGGGACGCATTCTAATCGTACGATGCCTTCTATTGTTATAATCTGAGACCAGCGCCGGTAAGACGGTTGTCCACGCATAGCTTCCATTAAGCGTGAACTTTTTCCACATTTCGTTTTTCAACGTCCTATTCCAACGTTCTATTATCGATGCTTTCATTACACTGTGCGTAGAGTAATGATTTATATCGTATTCTTTCATAAGATTTCGGAATTCTGCATTATAAAATTCCTTTCCCTTATCCGTTTGAAGATTTTTTGGTTTTCTTCCATCATTCAAAACGTTTAAAAATGCATCCGTAACGTTTTTTCCATTTTTCGCTTTCACTGCTACGGCCCAAGCGTATTTAGATAAGACATCGATGACGGTGAGTATGTAATTGTGGCCATTGTTGATTCGCGCATACTGTCGCATCTCTACGAGATCCGCTTGCCAGAGATCATCGTAACCCCGTACAATGACTCGTCTACGTCTAAAGTTACGTCTCGCCGGCGCGTGCAACTCATTGACCAGCTGTAGCTTCTCGCCCGTGATATGATTGCTCTTCACCTTCTTCATGTTTGTAAACTAACATCATGCTTTACGAACGCATCAATTTATAATCAACCCAGCTTCTCGAAGTTCTTCGATTATAGAAACGATCTCGTTGTCATGCCCCGTATGTCCTGCGGATTTCGAGGATACGAGAAGACGTAATCTATCGACGAGCTCGTTTGGGTCATTCCAGTGCACGTAGTCCACCGCGTTATCGTTAGCCACCATATCGAACGGTATCAGATTACCTCCACGCCGCTCGTTCTTAAGCAATTTTGCAATGATATATTTATACTTGTAACCCTTGTTACTTTTCACAAGCCCCGACGAGATATGGCTGCGTCTATGAGCGTTCGACGACTTTAATATTTCCGCGTATTTGTGTAAATCAGCATCGTTGAACAAGGTGTCATCAGGCATTCTCATGAATAGTAATTCGTACAAACCAGTTGTTCCTCTGTACTTCACCCCATTAATAATCACATCGTCGTTTTTGTTTACGTCGAAAACTGAACTTCCAAGCATTAATTTGTTGCGTTGTACGTATACTCCATACACGTCATCTATTTTCTTCTCACGATCGGTGAAGAGTAATTGAATGTATTTAGCTGCCAACGGCCCTAAATTTTCCGTGAAATGGCTACGTATGTTTTCGCTAGGGTTGTCCAAAATTCGCTGCATAGAAACATTAAGATTCTCGTCGCTGTCGCCGTACGTTTCAACGGCATGTATCGATTCATCACGATCTTTCGTCACATCCACCGTCTGTTCACTCGAAGATGTACCAGGTTCGGAATAAATGCGCGCTCTTGCAGTTTGTGCGCTTTGAGGGTTAAGAAAAGGAGTTGACGTCAATTTTTGCGGTTCTTTAATATTCAAAGTTGGGAATGTCGACTCGGATTTTATATCGATCGTGTCTGAATGTGGCGATACCGCTGATATATTCTCGATAATTCGTTCCAGCGGTTCTACCACGGGTCTCAATCGTTTTTCGATGACTCTCTCTTCGTCGATGCTCTCCGATTTGAGAGCTCTGCGTTTTTTGCGTATAGCATCGCTTGTTTTAGCTATAGCATTCGCAACTTTACTCGATTCTTTAATATTACTATTATTCATTGCAAAGAGAAGACGTCTACTCGCTAAGCGTTCTATCGATGGACTAAATGTTTCAGAAAACGGCAAATTCGTTAAATCCTTTTCTGTAACGGCCATGTTCCATCGAGCTGTCCTTGTCGATTATTACGAAACCATATTTCTGTTCCCAACACTGCGCACACAATTTACAAAAGTTTTCGTACGACATGTCTGTATTTACATGATCATTATAAATGTGGTGTAGATTCGTGCCATCTTGTTTGAACACGATCAAAAGGTTGGCATTGTCGCGAATTAGGTGTTTCGGTATTCTCGCATAAGTCTGACAGAGATAAAAACAGTCCACGCGCGAGTGCCTACCCATAGCGAAATATTCTCTTATCACGTCTTGCTTGTCGCACGCAACGTCATCGAATATAAACACCGAATCGGGCAGCGCCTCGTTCGGTGGCACGACTTCGGCATTATTTGAAAATGAAAAGTATCCGATTTCAGGAACGTTTGTCAAAATTCGTTCGAGATATTTGTACTTTGGTTGTTGCAATGATTTTGAGTATACATATACGTTATTGAATCTTACACCGTTCGGGCTCTCGATCAGACTGATTACGACGTTCGTTTTACCGCAGTTCGATGGACCGCAAATTATACCACGTATCGTATTCGGCAAGAGGGGCCCGTGTCGTCGCCGACGATCGTCCATGCGTGTTGTCCTCTCGTCTAAATCGAGAATAAGGATGGACAGGGGCTGCTTTGCGAAACGCATATCGTCTATATAATAACCATATATTTAATGATTCAGCCTCTTTATAGGTTGCGGAAAAGCTGCTTGTCCGCGTCGTGAACGCGCTTTAACCGCGGCCGTAGACGAGCTTTAACCGCGATTAACCCTTTTTCTCCGCGGCGATAACGCGCTTTAACCGCGATTAACCCTTTTCTCCGCGGCGCGGCGGCAACGCGGCGACAGCGGCGGCGGCGGCGGCGGCGGGCGCGCGGTGGTGGCGGACACGCGGAATGTAATTCGTGACCGAGCCATCAAATACGCATCCAAGCAACAACGTGACCGAAAGTCTGTCTCGACAATGCTCGCTCAATCTGTATCAGATTGCACTCGACACGTGTCTACCTGTAAACATTTCACCCTACCCCCTCATGTTAACCGCGTCAGCAAGCCGTCAAAGAGGCATCCAAGCAAAACGTGACCAAAAGTCTGTCTCGACGATGCTCTCTCTATCTGTACCAGATTGCACATCAACACGTGTCTGCATGTAAACATGGATTTCGCCCTACTCCCTCATGTCTTTGAAATAGAAGATCATTCCTTTTGTATCTCCTACATTGGAATATGAAACACAAACGTTACACATACAATCGTTCTAGGTAAAACAACATTAAGACGCATAAAGTATATTTTTACTAAATAGATTTTATTATTTTACAGTAATGAATAAAATTAATAAATGATATTAAATGTTTCGTGTTTTAAGACAAATGTAACAATTTTTCTTTTTCGGTGGAGGTCCATCTATGTGCGTGTCATCCCCCGGCCGGTTATAATGTTCCATGCACAGCTCTTCATCTTCCTCCTTCCTTTTTTTTAACCACCATTCTTTTAATATCGATACGTTTCTCATAGCACATGCCCCATTGTGCGCGATGCATGCCATATGTTTATCCATCCATCCATCCTGAATATGCCGGCTCTTGGTTGGCAAATTCGGTAGATCGTCATCTTTGTTCAAAACCTCTATATTGATTGGACTGACTGAAGGATAAAGTTTCTTCAGCCATTTTTCTTTCTCAATGCCCTTGACGTATACGGATCCATGAATACTATCTTTCAAACACGAAGTGGCACACTCTTGAAGGCATGAATACGGCACGGTACCATCGTCCCACTCAAAACCGTGATGATTTTGCGTCAACCATTTTATTTGTCTTAATTCTGCTTTCGACAATTTTTTCTTAGCAAATGGTGGCGCAAAGATGAAACATTGTACACGATTCCCATTCTGGAAGATAGCAAGTTCCTTTACGAAAAACTCGTTCGTATCGCTTTTGAAGCCTTGAATGTCCACGAATGTTGGTACATTCATTTTGATTAGTTGAATTTGTGGCGAAAAATGACCGCTTTTACTGCGGAATGATCATATAAACCCTCTTTCACTTAAGAGAGTTTGCGCACTACATTGGTCAGTGGATTGTACTGCACGATACGATCGTGAATGATCAAACAGTAGGCGCTAGTATTTTCAGGAACGTTTTCACTACACTCAAAATCGATTCTTACATCGATTGTAGCGCTTTTTATCGATTCGTTCTGATGCGAGCAATCAATGACAACGAATGGGCCGTAGCCGAAAAAGAGTATCTTATCGTATAGAGCTCCGTCATCACCATTACTGCACATTGCTCCGTAATATGACTTTCTGAATTTTGCATACATGTCGTAAAGGACAGAGTATCTATTTTTATTAAAGTCAAGATTCAAATTGTCATACGGATATGATTCCGAATTTAAATACAATCGAAAATTGGTGAGTTTGCAGTCATCAAATTTGGTGATATGTCTATTGAGCTTATTTTTTTTATCCGTTTGTAATGCAAATATTACATATCGCGGTTTTTCTAATTGCGTAGCTGCTTTAATGCTCCATGTATGTTTAGTGGTTGCTTGTAACATTGGATACTCGTATAAGTCCCAGGAACGGTAACTCATAATTATCGTTTGACCGTTTTCAAGGATACGCAACAATGAAAGTTTGTGTCTTTCTTCGAGCGTGACATGTGGCATCCTCCACTGTACTTTGTATAATTGCAGCGTGTATTTTGCACCATCTGTTCCATAAAGAGCATTTTTGTCGTCTCGCGATCGAATCAGAATCAATTCATGATGCGCATTAATCACTATTCGTTTGTAATCTTCGCAGAAACCGAGCAGCATATTTAGAGGAACACAAAAGTCAAAGTAGCCTCCTGCATTGGGTATGTCTATCCAACCAGCGTTTTCAAGCATTTTTGATTTTGTCGTTGTCAACGATACTCCATTTTTTATCATAGTTGTTATTCCAACGTTTTTACAACGATCGATCTCCACGCCGTTTAATTCATATCGAATTTCATCAAACATAAATGCTGCGCAATTCATTTCTAGTCCAACTGAAGTTCCTGCAACATTCTCATCGTTGAGAATGAGTTTTCCTTCGACGTAAAGGTAACTCTCACTAGGAAACGTGTACAAATCTTGTTGTTGAATGGGAATTCGTATTTCATCATTGTTTCCGAACGTTGTGTTGGCGTATGGGCTGTAACTATGTAATTCGATCTTTGTAATTCGATCGTCAGAAATCGGTAAACTGGCAATGTTCAATGGGTCCATCATTTTCGTTTCTTAATCACAAAACCCAACGATTGCAGAAATTGCGTGTTTTTGTCGCTCAAATCTTGCGATGTGTTCAGTGTGGAGATATTGTCCTTACTAAATGATTGTAAAGAGTCATCACCGTTTAATACATGATTATTATTCCTGCAACCGTGGTAATTGCTGCTGCTGCAAGTACAATTTGTGCGTTTGTGATTGAAGTTCTGGTTCCATCCATTTTCTAACGATCCTTTTAGCAACTCGTTCAACGGGGTGCTCAATAATGCATTCGGCGGATTGTTGATCGGTTGAGTTTTAGCATCTGTGTACAACAGCATTATTTCTAGTAATGTTTAGCATAAGTGCCGCTTGTTCTCTTGAATGGCGATTAAATGAACGGATATATAACGTATATTAAACGG
The DNA here is from genome assembly GCF_907164935.1 of Osmia bicornis bicornis. Lineage (NCBI taxonomy): Eukaryota > Metazoa > Arthropoda > Insecta > Hymenoptera > Megachilidae > Osmia > Osmia bicornis. The sequence goes on along the minus strand of NW_025791146.1, from coordinate 228,585 downwards.
TCGCGTCGTCGGAGCGTTTGACGATGTGCTCTTGCGATGTGTCCGATTTGGATATATTCCCTCTACTGAATGATTGTATAATTGTTATCGTTTTTACATCATTATCCTTACTGCAGCTGCCGTAAAATGTTCAGCATGCCGTTCGAGCTGTTCAGCGAGCCGTTCGAGCCGTTCGAGCCGTTCAACGGGCCGTTCGAGCCGTTCAACGAGCCGTTCGAGCCGTTCAACGGGCCGTTCGAGCCGTTCGAGCCGTTCAACGGAAAGCCGTTCGAGCCGTTCAACGAGCCGTTCGAGCCGTTCAGCGGGCCGTTCGAGCCGTTCGGCGGGCCGTTCGAGCCGTTCAACGAGCCGTTCGAGCCGTTCGAGCCGTTCAACGGAAAGCCGTTCGAGCCGTTCAACGAGCCGTTCGAGCCGTTCAGCGGGCCGTTCGAGCCGTTCAACGAGCCATTCGAGCCGTTCAGCGGGCCGTTCGAGCCGTTCGGCGGGCCGTTCGAGCCGTTCAACGAGCCGTTCGAGCCGTTCAACGAGCCGTTCGAGCCGTTCAACGAGCCGTTCGAGCCGTTCGAGCCGTTCAACGGAAAGCCGTTCGAGCCGTTCGAGCCGTTCAACGGAAAGCCGTTCGAGCCGTTCAACGAGCCGTTCGAGCCGTTCAGCGGGCCGTTCGAGTCGTTCAACGGAAAGCCGTTCGAGCCGTTCAACGGGCCGTTCGAGCCGTTCAACGGGCCGTTCGAGCCGTTCGAGCCGTTCAGCGGGCCGTTCGAGCCGTTCGCGGACCGTTCGAGCCGTTCAACGGCAAGCCGTTTGAGCCGTTCAACGAGCCGTTCGCGGGCCGTTCGAGCCGTTCGAGCCGTTCGAACCGTTCGCTGGCCGTTCGAGCCGTTCGTGCCGTTCAACAGGCCATTGATTATTATGTTTATATTCATGTTATTTTTTACACCGCCTAATATGAAGCCTCACTGTCAATTCTTCTCCACGGAAATTTATCAGATTATCGTTTTGATCGGTAATGCGTATACTAAGGTGATCAATGGCTCTCACGATAACTGGAAGATAAATGACGTTCGTAGGACTTTCCGAAATTTTATATCCTGGTGGCACGCGCGGTGAAAACTCATGAATGGTATGAACACATTGACCGTTGCTATACGCGCCAGTCGTAATATTACATTCGATCCTCAGCACATTTACTTTCATAATATTTACGGGTATATCCGACTCGTGCCATTGCCCCGGCGGTAATATGCGATATGTAGAAAACCCGAGAAGCGATCCTATATTATTTGGTTTGGTAAAATCGATTGTATAATCACTATATATTTCACTTTTCAAAGTGCTGTTATTTGTACGAAATAAAATGATTTTTGTCTTGTCCATTATTTTCTCTTGTAAGTATTTATTTAGCGCTTCGAGTTCATACGAACCATCCGGTATCGTGATCTCACCATCGGCATCAAAGTAAAATTTATTGTTTGTAAAGTCAACGTTTGGTATTGTGTTGAAAGCTTGAAAATCAACGAGTCCGAGTTCGTAATTATCATCCTTCAAGTCTATAGGTGGAAAGTAATCAGTGCTAAGCACAGAATTTTTTCCGCTTAACGTAAACGTCAACGACATCTTTGCAACTGTGAAGACTATGTGCATTGAAACTATTTTATACATTTCCAGCTAAAAAATGCAAGCAGAGTTGTCCACATACACTCGTATTGAATTTTTGATACTGCGTGTGATTGTATAAAATCGTTACATGCTTTCCGAAGTAGTTTATTAACTCTGTTGGTGGTCTCAGATTTCCAAAAGAATCGAAATATTTAACACAATTACCCCGCTTTACGTAAGCTACCCAGTGTGTACCAGGACCTTCCGATTTATCTAAATTCACGATACCGCATTCGTTTAAGAACGATTTAGAGGGTAAATTTGTACGCATGAAAACACCTCGAAAATATGGAAAGTTCAACTTTCGTGCAAAGTTATATAACTGTACATTTGTCATTGCGCCCTTTGGAAGCGTTACAATTTGCCGAAGCGCTTCTTTTTTTTTTCTTTAATTCCTTTTCCCCGTTTATATGGTGCAAGGTAAAGTCCATGTCCTTCCATAACACGATTGTGCCGTTTCACTTCCTCTAATGTTTTCCGTGCTGCAGATGCATCGTTGACTGCCTTGGCGATACCTGCTGCACCGCCAGCCACCGTGCCCAAAGCTGAAAGGCCTGCAAAAATAGGTACAAGTGCTGGAAGAAATCCCCCACGTTTTGCAACTGGAAGTTTGCGCGACTTCGTCTTCTTCTTCTTGTTACTTTTCCGCGGTGCCATTACTTTCTTCTTTGGCTAACTCTTTGGCTAACAATATTCCAGCAACGCGCGCAGACAAAAGTATTTTCCAATCTGGTGCGAATTCTTTTTGTGCTAATTCGAAGATCAAATTTACATATGCACATCGTACGGCTATCGTATAGGAAGTGAAATTTTTCCTGGGATGTTTGGGTTTATATAGGTAGAGAGAGAAGTTGCAAATGATGCAATACATTATGATTTATTAAAGTATAATTTCTAACATAATTTGTAACATAATCCTTTTTTCTCTGTTAAGATGCTGCTGATGCAGCTGTTATTATTGCCTGAATACCTAAAGCTACTAATTCACAATCGATAATTGAATTTGGATCATAAATATCAGTTTCTTTGATATGCTGCACAACCTCTGCATGCACTTTTACATCTCCGTATCCCCGAACTAATGCAACAAACTCTTTAAATTTTTGTTCCACCGAATACAGTTTATCATATAATGCATTATGCATTTCAATTATACAATCATTTAAAATTACCATTTTCTCAAATGTTTTTTTCATCATGCACATACATATATCATTGCTAATCAATTTAATTACTTTTACGCCATATAGCACTCCAAATTCAACACTTATATCATTAAAATTAATATTGTCGCGTGTATCTTTTGAATCGTCAAAGAAGCTGCATACGTTGTCCGCTTCGGCTACAATCAGCGACCACGTGACTATGCTCAGCTCCAGGCGGTTGTTTCGGCTGTCTGATAATATGAGTTGCGGGTAGAAATTGTCGCCAAGTATATTTATGCCGATTTCCAAATGCTTTGTACAAGAATCCGTCAATGGATATTTTCGACCCAAAATTCGACATGATAATTGTGGTGCGATTCTAGAACAAATAAATACCGTTTAAATATGTTATTGGAACAAATAAATACCAGCAGCGTTAAATGTAATGTGTTTCGAACACTTACTTCACGTCGTCCTGATGTTTTGTCATTTTTTTGCGTGCCTCTTCTTCTTGAGTAGAACTTGCGGGGCGCTTCCTTTGGCAAAAAAACTCTTTGAAACTTTGAGAATACATATTTCACTTTTCACAATACAATCTCGCGAACGATGCGCTTGCGGTGATGGTCAATTTGGTTTTGCGTATGCTTGAAACTTTAGCAAACCCCCTACCTTCTATAGTCACGAATTGCAGTGTCAGATTTGCTGCGTCAACAAAAAACTCATTTCCAAGACGTAGAAAAAATCATTTTCAAGACGTAGAAAAAGTGACCTTCCGATAAGAACAAACAGTTCAAGGTCATGGAGGGTGGGGGTAGGGTGTTATATTTCTGCTGACGATGTCAAATTTCAGTTCAAGGTTATGGGGTGGGGGGTTGTCATGGGGTTGGGGTGTCAAATTTCAGTTCAAGGTCATAGGGTGGGGAGAGGGGTGGATATTGTCGGGGTGGGGGGTATCATATTTCTGCTGACGGTGGTGTCAAATTTCAGTTCAAGGTCATAGGGTGGGGAGAGGGGTGGATATTGTCGGGGTGGGGGGTATCATATTTCTGCTGACGGTGGTGTCAAATTTCAGTTGAAGGTCATAGGGTGGGGAGAGGGGTGGATATTGTCGGGGTGGGGGGTATCATATTTCTGCTGACGGTGGTGTCAAATTTCAGTTCAAGGTCATAGGGTGGGGAGAGGGGTGGATATTGTCGGGGTGGGGGGTATCATATTTCTGCTGACGGTGTGGTGTCAAATTACAAAAAATGCTGACGCCAGTGATTTAGAATCCGCATAGAACAACTACTATAATAAGATATCGTGGCGGGCGCGCGGAAGGAGGAGGATCACCAATCCGGCTATAACAGACAAAATAAAATATACATTAATACACAAATCTAATAAATCTAATAAATGAAAACAGACAAGCAACTTACATCAATTTCGTATCCGAATAGATACCGCAGGTCGAAGACGTCGATGTTCTGACAGTGCCTTCGGACTCCTTCGACCCACAATTCATCTACGTTTCGCCGGTTGGCCGCCCGCTCCTGACGAAATCTTGCCACGTCCGCCACGTAAACAACTCCCAATTTTTTCATTGCGCCCGCTTTTAACAAAAACAACTAATTAAAAACAAATAAAATTAACACGCTCTGTTTGCAAAAATACGGCCAACGCCTCCAGCTGCAGCGATGTAATATTGCGCGCCATTGTAAATAATGAAAACGCGTCGGTGATGCGTTTATAAAGCACTGACAAACATCCCCCTCCAAACCCTAAAAAACTCGGCACTTCCAGTATCATGCTGCAAATTCTGAAATTAATCTGTCGAACGACTCGCATGAATTTGCAAGGTTTCTAAGAACTCCGAGTCAGACGTCTCTCTCATGAAATTACAAAGTTCGCAAGAATTTGACACCCTACAGGCTTATAAAGATATTTGGAAGTTAGTAATATTAAATAAAAATGAACTGTTACATGTTTATAATTATATAAAAAAAAAACGAAAATGAATAAATATTTTAATAAATATTAATTATTGAACTTCTTCTTATTTACTCCTCTTCCTGCTGGATGTTACAGGTTTATGGTTATTAGCTAAGCAACAGAAATCTAAAATCACCTTACACTATCTTACAAATACTACTGGTTCCACTAAAAAGTGTGAAATAAAATAATTTTTAACAAAAAAAAACATCCGACTTCGAAGTGCACTAAAAAGTATAAAATAATTTCTATTTCATTTATACCAATATTCCATAGCTATTAATAATATCAACTTAATCGTTAAATAGGATCCCAAATACATTTCAAAGTTTTCGGAGGCGGCGCAAAATTAAAAATACCCGAACAAACGATGCTGCCAATAACGATTTGATTGCGGTATGGCAAACTTGGTAATTAATAAGTCGTAAGAGAAAAATTATAGGTCCGGCTGAAAACATTTGTAATTGTAACGATTATATGAGAAATTGGCAGCACTCCTGATGTACATGTACTATACTGCAGTTCGCAAGAGATCATACTTAACTCGCGCCGCTCACTAGGTCTAGAGAGATTTTTTCAAGCTTTCAACACAATACCGAACGTTGACTTTACAAACAATAAATTTTACTTTGATGCTGATGGTGAGATTACGATACCGGATGGTTCGTACGAACTCGAAGCGCAAAATAAATACTTGCAAGAGAAAATAATGGACAAGACAAAAATCATTTTATTTCGTACAAATAACAGCACTTTGATAAATTAATTTTTAACAAAAAAAAATCCGACTTCGAAATGCACTAAAAAGTATAAAATAATTTCTATTTCATTTATATCTGTTGTAACGTGGTGACACCCGTGACACCCGTTGAAATATATGTAGTATCCTATTTAACGATTAAGTAGATTGTATTAATAGCTGTTGAATACAGATATAAATGAAATAGGAATTATTTTATACTTTTTAGTGCATTTCGAAGTCGGATTTTTTTTTGTTAAAAAGTATTTTATTTCACAATTTTTAGTGGAACGAGCAGTTGAACGAGTATTTGAAGGATATCGTAAGGATGTTTTGTATCTTTATTGGATACCTGATAACCGTCAACCAAAAAAAATATATTGATCAAATTCAGAATTGAAGGAAAAATTTATTTGAAAAATACAATGTATTTATTTGGGCCGCCGCCCCTCCCGCGATGTGGCCATTTGGGAGGGTAGCGGCGACGCGTATCCACCGCTGTTCTTCTTTCTGTAAAGTAAAATTCGACATATTAACATAACTCATCCATTTGAGAATTAAATTCTTTTATTACTTACGACGCAAATGAAAATTATATGTTCGATAATAAAATCCGTGATACATACTGCGCTTAGGTTTATCAGAACCTTGCGGCTGTTGTTGCGGCTGCGGCTGCTGTTGCTGTTGCTGCTGCTGTTGCGGCTGCGGCTGCTGTTGCTGCTGCTGCAGCTGCACCAAAGCGTTTGTCAGCGCTTCTTCTGAAAGAATAATAAAAAAAAGAAATATATTTTTAAATCATGCAGTATATTCGCTTATCTTCGATTAAAGTTGGAGTTATACTTACGATCAGTAGAGGTTGATTCCATTTTTCTGTGAAAAAAAAAGTTTAATTAATAAAATAAAAGAAAACAATCCGCATTTGTGGATAAAAATTTGAAAAGCAATCACCCCTATTTGTTTTTATTTTATTATTATATTGTTGCGTGTTTAGCGTGGTCAGCGCGGTCAGAAAAAACACACACCTGAGTAACGGTAACAAACAATTATATTTTGAACACAAAAGTATTTACAAGAGTAAAGCGTGGTCTGAAACTGTACAACTATTTACACTTACAATTAATTACACTAATTTTAGATGTAAGCACACGCGTGGACTGCATATAACAATACAATAAAGCGTGGACTGAAAAGTTATTGCGCGTGGGCAGAAACTAAGAAACTTGTAACGATCGGCGAGGACAGCGTGACACGTGTTGACACGTCGAACGATCGTACAAGAAGAAGAAGAATCGATCATGGCGTCGATCGTGCCGTTTCAGCGTGGAGAGGGGACCGCGTGGACAAAGTGGGCCCGAGAGGTGCTGCCGCTATCGGTAACGACGCACCAACGAAGTATTTTCGTTGCCAACTTCGCCGTTCGGCGTAGAATTGGGGAATTTCGCCAACATTTCCCCCCGGCCATCAGCGACTGGTCGATGATGTGGTCTGCGTGTCCGAGCTGTTCTGCGAGGGCTGATGAAGAATGGCCAGCTTGGCGATGGGCCGCGTGAGCGTCGTGGTGGCCGTCTTGAGTTCGACGACTCTGGTCAATCCGTCCTTGCCTGGTAGGAGTTTGAGAACCCGTGCCATGGGCCATTTCCCTGGGGGCAAGCGTTCATCAGTGATAAGAACAAGAGTGCCTACCTTGATCTCATTTGATGGATGGTGCCACTTCGAGATTGCCTGGAGTCGTTGAAGGTACTGCGTGGACCAGAGTCTCCAAAATTGTTGGAGGCGCTGTTGTAAAAATTGCCATCTTGACAAGCGATTGACTGCGACTTCCAGAAGCGTGGGCTCTGGCACTGCGTTGATCTGCGTTCCAATCAGGAAATGTCCTGGTGAGAGGGCTGCGATGTCGTCTGGATCGTCGCTGAGTGGTTCCAGTGGCCGCGAGTTGAGGATCGCTTCTATCTGCGTGAGCAATGTTACTGATTCCTCGTACGTCAGTAGAGCGTCCCCAATCGTCCTCTTGAGGTGAAACTTGAGAGATTTCACAACCGCTTCCCACTTTCCACCCATGTGAGGGGCGGCAGGAGGGTTGAAATGCCACTGAGTTCCGTCCTCAGCGAGCAGTGCTGCGATGTCCTGATTTTCCTGCGTGCTCTGCGTGAACTGCTTCTTTAATTGCGTGTCTGCTCCTTGGAAGTTGGTGCCGCAGTCTGAATAGAGAGCGGCCGCGATGCCTCGTCTTGAGGTAAATCTGCGATATCCTGCGATGAAAGCGTCTGTCGAGTAGTCCGAAACAACTTCCAAGTGCACGGCGGATGTTGCGAAGCACACAAATACGCAAATCCACCCTTTCTGCGTCTTGGCTCCTCTTCCCTTCCAAGTTTTCAGCGTGAGCGGTCCTGCGTAGTCCACCCCTGTGTGGGTGACCGGGCGTGATGAAGTGACTCGACAAAGAGGTAGTTGGCCCATCAGTTGATGGGCACGGATCCCCCTCTGCCGAGCACACTTCACACACCGCAGGATATGCGTTTTTACTGGAGCTCGTCCACCGATGATCCAGTAGCGTTGTCTGAGAAAGGCAAGAGTGGATTGCGTACCTCCGTGCATGGTCTGATGATGAGCGTGGTCGATGAGAAGCGTTGACAGTCTCGAATCACGAGGCAAAATTACCGGGTGTTTGCCATTGTGCGAAAGTTCTGAATGTTGGAGGCGCCCGCCTACTCTGGCGATTCCCTGATGGTCGAGGTAAGCGGTCAGCCTCGTGAAAGGATGTGTAGACGGAAGCGTTGTTCCCTTTGCGAGTGCAGCAAGTTCGTCTTTGAAGAACGTAGACTGCGTGGCCTGAATCCAGTAAATTCTGGCCCTTTCCATATCAGCTGCGGTGATGAGAAGCGTGGGCGAAGCATCTTGTCGTTTGAACAGCTTGTCCACGAATTTGAGGCAGAGAGCGGTGATTCTGCGTAATCTGTTAAAGGAAGAATATTTATAGATTAACTCCCATGAATATTCTTTTACTGCGTTTGCCGTGCGGAGTGCGACGACAGCACGAGCTTCTGGGGCGCCCAACTCGTCTGCATCGACACTGGTCTGCTTGGGCCACGCGTTCTGCGTTTGCGTGAGCCACGGTGGTGCCGTCCACCAAAGCGAGTGCTGCTGTAGCTGATCTGTCGTCATGCCTCTTGACGCGCAGTCAGCCGGATTCGATGATCCTGGTACATGCCTCCAGTGAAAGTTCTGCGTGATCTCCTGGATTTGGATTACCCTGTTGCTTACGTAATCCTTCCATTTGGAGGGGTGCGTCTTGATCCAAGCCAGCGTAACTTCTGAGTCCGTCCACATAAATGTCTGAGAAACGGGCATGTTCAAAGTAGCGTGAACATGCCGCATCAGTTTATAGAGTAGCAGCGCTGCTGTGAGTTCCAACCTCGGGATGGTCAGACGTTTGAGTGGTGTCACTCGCGTTTTCGAGCAGATGAGAGAAGTGTGGGTATCCGTGGACGGTGCGTGGACAACGAGATAGACGACGGCTGCCATTGCGAGGACAGAAGCATCTGAAAAACCATGTAGCTCAACTGTTGACGTGGTCAATGTGTTGAACCATCGTGGAATGCATAGCCTGGCCAGGCGCGATAAATCTTCTCTGATGCTGAGCCAGCGATTTGTAATTGAAAGAGGCAGCAGGTCGTCCCAGCCGAGTTCCTGTAACCAGAGCTCTTGAATGAGAATTTTGGCTCTAATAACTACAGGTGCAACAAACCGAGAGGATCAAATAGTTGTGCTACTTCTGAGAGGACGAGGCGTTTCGTGAACTGCGTGCGTTGAGTAGCTGATATGGTTGCGAAATTGAATGCGTCTTCATGCGGTGTCCATTTGATTCCGAGAATCTTGGTTTCGCAGTCGTCAAACGAAATTGATGCGTTGTTCTGATTATCTGCGAGGGCTTCAAGCAACGACTTGCTGGTAGAGTGCCATTTTGCCAACGGAAATCCACCCGCTTGGCAAAGTTGCGTTAGTTGACTTGCAACATCCTGTAGATGGTCAGCGGTGTCTGCACCACCAAAAATGTCATTAACGTACCTGACATTTTTGATGGGTTCGACGGCAAGGGGATATTTCCACCCTTCGTCGTCAGCGAGTTGCAAGAGCGTTCTCACGGCTAGGTACGGTGCAGCTTTCGTTCCGTACGTGACCGTGGTCAGCTGGTACTGCGTTTCCTGTTGAGTATCATCAAGCCAGAGTATCTGCTGCAAGCTCCAGTCCTCCGGATGCACCTTGATTTGCCGGTACATCTTCGTGACGTCGGTTGCAAACAGATGTTTGTATCTGCGTATCCAGATGAGCAGATCTGCGATGTTCAGCATAAGGTTCGGACCGGTGTGGAGAAGATCATTTAATGCGTGTCCTGAAGAAGTTGGGCTGGAGCCATTGAACACCACTCGCAAGGCGGTGGTCGTGCTGCCCAACTTGAGAACGCCATGGTGCGGAAGAAAGTACTGAAACGGACTGATTATTGAGTCATTGTTCAGTGTTACCATGTGGCCAAGCTGCTCATATTCGAGCATGAACTTGGTGTACAGCTGTTTGTACTGAGCGTCCTTGCTGAATCGTCGGAGTGTCCTCTGAAGACAATGGTGCGCCGTCTGGTATGAATTGCCAAGTGCTCGTGGATGGAGTTTGAGCGGCAATCGCACGATGTACCTTCCTGAGGAGTCTCGCGAATGCGTGGTCTGGAAGTGATCTTCGCACTCTTGCTCTTCTGGTGTGAGCAAGGGTGCCGTGTCCTACGGTGGCTCTTCTTGCGTCCAGAAGCGGCTGAGTAACTCACCCAACTGGCAATCGGTGTTACTGACCGTCACCTGATGAGAGGTCCTACGAATGGTCTGAATGCCCTTGAGGGGCCCGATTAAGAGCCAACCGAAGATCGAAAGTTGAGCGATCAACGGTGTTGAAGCGTTCCGGATGATGTTTGGCTTGATGACTTGCCCGTATGCGTCGGCTCCGAGAATAATGTCCACCGGTCTGGAGACGAGAAATTGCGGATCTGCTAGATTCAATTTCCCCAGATGCGATAGCAGCGTTGGACGAGCTGGTGGTTCGGATGGTAAGCAAATGGTCACCTTCGTCAGCACATGTGCTTGAATGGTGACTGAGAGTGGTCTGTAATTTGAATGGAGGGTAATATTGACCACTCCATTCGTCTGCGAGGTCCTTGCTCCACCAACTCCGTGGACATCCAATGAGGAGCGTTGTCTTCTGAGTCTGAGCTGCGTTACTAATGACTCTGAAACCAACGAGACTTCAGAGCCTGAATCAATGAGTATTCTTACTTGCTGCACTGCGAGGTCAGTGTGCACTCTTGCGAGTGCCGTTGCTAAAAGCGTGGTCCGTGGTCTGCGTGTACTGGTTGCGTGGGCTGAACGATTTCTGTGTGCGTGGGCTGCGATGGCTGCGGGTGCGTTGACGACTGCACCGTCACTTCAATGTGTGGTAGTTGAAGTGGTTGGCGTGGTCTGCGTGGTGGCTGCTGGAGCTGGCGTGGACGTGGTCTGCGATGGTGCCGTTGGTGGGAGACCAGGCACTAGCACCTTGCTAATATCCGCACCGTGGAGCATAGTGTGGTGTATCTCCTCGCAGATCTTGCACCGTTGTCGTGTTCGGCAGCTGCGCAGGTTGTGGTGGCCAAGACAGTTCACGCAAAGCGCGTGTGCCTTGACCACGTTGGCGCGGTCGTGCGGGGTCAGAGCTCTAAATGGTGGGCATGCTGACAGAAAGTGATCTTTCTGGCAGAAAGCGCACGGGTAGAGTGCGGACTGCGTGGACCTGGCGTTGGCTGCGGGTGCTGCGGGGGCGGGAGCAACTGTTCGTGTAGTTCCTGCGTGGGCTGCGACTCGTGCTGGAGCGGAACGTTGTTGCGAAGGCTGCGTGGTCCTGGCTGTCGTGGTCGGCGTGGGCTGTACGGCACGAGCAGTACTCAGCTGCTCCAGCTGTTCTAGCGTGCGTGCGCGTGCGAGCAGAAACGTGGTCAGCTGTTCGAGTGTAGGATAGTCCTTCGTCGTGGCCAGCGAGGACTCCCAATGCTCGCGCGTGTCCGCGTCGAGCAGTCTCACGAGCATGGTGAGGAGGAAACAGTTGTGGACGTCCTCCAGTCCGAACGAGCGGAGCGCTTGCTGCGTCTCCTGGATGATATTCACCATCTTCAGGAGCGAGGCCGCCTTGCGCATTTTCATCGGCTTGAGGTTGGCAAGCCGATCCATGTGCGACTGCACGTTTAGCCGCTTGTTATCGTAGCGGCCATCAAGCAGCTGCCATGCTTGATCAAGCGCGCCATCTGTAGTTGGCAAATAGCTGATCAAATATGCCGTGTGGCCTGTAACGGCTCCCTTCAAGTACAGGAACTTGTCGTGGGCTGCGAGGTCGGCGCGTTCGCTGATGACAGAGGCAAAATGGGCCTTAAACTCTGCCCATTTGCTATAGTCTCCCTCCAATTTCGGGAGAGCGATCTCGGGGAGTCGTGATCGGCTTGCCGAGGACTGCGTGGGCGCGTCGGTCGTCGGGGTCGTCGTGGTCTGCGAGGGCTGCTCGTTCTGCTTAATTTTCCGCTCAAGCTGCGCCAGCAACTTGCGAGCAGAAAGTACGACGCGCGCTTCATTGGAAGCCACCTTTTCCTTGAGATAGGCGTGGTCGAGCTGCGTGGACGGCCAAACCTTTGAGAGGGCAGCGTGTTCGCGCTGGAAATCAACATGAATCTCCAGAATCGTGTCCCTCATGAGCTCCGGTTCTTCTGGCGCGACGTCTGCGGGGGCCTTGTTGAGGGTCACCTGCAGGTCCTCCACCATGGCCAGGAGGGTGTCAAGACGCTCCTCCTGGACACGGGAGCGCACCTGGAGCTCCGCTGTGAGGCGCGTGGGCGAGCGTGTGCGCGTGGTCTGCGTGGTCTCTTCAGGAACTTGAAGCGTGGTCGGCGAGCGTGGACGAGCGGCCTGCGATGGCTGCGTGGTCGCTTCCGTTGCGTGGTCTGCGTCGAGCTCTGTTGCCGTCATGGCCGCCGGCGTCTCTTCCGGTTTCGAGGCCGGAGACGGATCGCGCCGGAGTCACTACGCGTAATGGTGGTGAAACAACCGTTAAGCGTCACTACGCGAACCGTTACACAAGCCGGGTGTGTTAATCCGGCTCGAAGGACCAAAATGTTGCGTGTTTAGCGTGGTCAGCGCGGTCAGAAAAAACACACAGCTGAGTAACGGTAACAAACAATTATATTTTGAACACAAAAGTATTTACAAGAGTAAAGCGTGGTCCGAAACTATACAACTATTTACACTTACAATTAATTACAATAAACACACGCGTGGACTGAAATAAAATAAATAAAGCGTGGGCTGAATTGGTACGCGTCGCGTGGGCAGAAAACCAAGAAACTTGTAACGATCGGCGAGGACAGCGTGACACGTGTTGACACGTCGAACGATCGTACAAGAAGAACAAGAATCGATCATGGCGTCGATCGTGCCGGTTCCGCGTGGAGAGGGGACCGCGTGGACAAAGTGGGCCCGAGAGGTGCTGCCGCTATCGGTAACGACGCACCAACGAAGTATTTTCGTTGCCAACTTCGCCGTTCGGCGTAGACTTGGGGAATTTCGCCAACATATATTGAAACTCAGTAATCTTATGTGGTTTATACGCTGATTATGAATATCATCATTATGTTTCGTCTTGGTCTAATTTATTTATTATTTTGTTGAACAGATCCGATTGAAAAAGAAGGATAAACTAGCCCGCAGGACTGGGAATAGTTCGATGAAAGATTTTTCTGAAGAATGAATGTTTCGATGACGACCTGACCCAGATCGAATTATGAAAAAAAGACCTGCGGGACGTGGGAGGGATCGCGTAAGGACAAGGACGTCGAACTGTGTTGACGAGCTGATAACGGTTGCATCGAAGCTTTGAATATACGATATTCAACAAATATACTAAAATTTGGCTACTACTTGAATTTCATGGTAAAATAAAAATTATAATTTTTTACGTTTATCGCAATGAATACAACTGCCTCTCACAAACGGAAGCAGCACTGCCATAAAATAGCAAATCCTAATATCTGGAAGTAATCGAATAAATGGATCTACGTTTAATTTCATCACACTTCGCTCCCACAAGGATTTACAAATAATAATATTGTTTGATAAAGAATTTGTTATTATTTCGCCAAAGCGCTGCCGGCCGCCTTACAATAGCCAAATAGTCGGCAATTTTTATTCACTATGATATTCCTAATCAGCGTATAGAAAACACGCAAGAATACTGTTTTAAAAAAAGAAAATCCGGGGCAAGTGATTTTCAGAACTATACCCAACTAAACCACCAACCAATGAGGACTAAAGTAATATATTTTTTATAAAATATAAATTATTGGTACTTGTAATTTGGTACTTACCGATATTCACTGTTACGTCCGGGTTAATTTTTCATAACCCGACCTTGCGTTTCCCGTCTTGTGCGCTGCACTTGGAAGAAGTTCCCCTGCGGGAAGCGCAAGGAGGGGCATTTGTCTTGATTTTTCCCATTCTCGTATCTTGTTCGCGCTTCCCGTAACTTGTGTCTCTTCGATGAGTGCGCTGCACTTGAAAATATTCCACACGAGGAGCACAAAGAAAGGGGTTTGAGATTAAAATAATAATTCTTCTTTTTCTTTTCTCTCATTAGCTCCAATAGTTCAACCGTTAGTATACCAAGTTTGTGTACCTCGCCAGCGCGTAGCATTTGGAAATAATCCCAGGCGAGGTACACAAAGGAGGCTATATTTAGCTCTTTCAAATAATACAAAGTCAACCTTTCCTTGGGATGATTGCCTACTCGAAACTGCGTAGTTCGAAAAACTTAGAAAGTCGAAACCGTTAAGGGAGAGGTATCATAAACATCCTTCGCCGCGCGGTTAAGCAGTGCGACGCACTTGGTAATTTCCCAGCTAACCGTGCCGTACAAAGAAAACTCTTGTTCAATGCTGCTAGCGAGATACCTCTCCTACCTGCGAAGCATGCGTCAGCCGACTCTTCCACGTGGAATGAATGCATTTGAAATCGAAAGCAATTAGAATGAAACGGAATGAAACTATTGTATGACTATGGAATGCGAAGGTTTGCGTGACAACCACTGAGGTTTGAAATTGTCGACCGACGTTCAAGAACGTTCGAGGCGAAGGTCGACTATGGCAATAAACATCGACAACGAACGTTAAGCTAAACGTACAGCTAAACGTTAAACGTAGAACGTTTAGGAAATACAAAAATCGTTAAAACTAATGTACGCGGAACTAACAACAATTAAATGCAGTAACGAAATTGCATACATCCGTGATTTGGTAATAACTACAAATGTCGATTGCCTTTTTCCGTAAACCGTCGAGACACAAATAAGAACGGAATAATTTCACGTTATTCATCATTAGTTATTCAATATAATAAGCTAAACATCTATTAAAAAGGGCTAAATGTTCTTCGTTACCGAAATCTCGTTATCAATATCATTTATAAAAGCCTCTTTGATTAGTAAATTCGAACAAATAAAGTCGTAATGGATTTCGAATATTCCAGAACTTTTAGAATTGCGACGCATGGAATTCGCATCGCGTTAGAGGGGTAAAAGAGAAAGATAGCCTACGAAAGACAGAGTCGGAAGGAAGGTCAAGAAGGGATGAGAACTCGGGAAACGCGCTTAGACAAAACCAATACGCGCGGGCCATCCCCTTCGACACGTACCCTGATTTGCCAAATGATGCCCCACTTTGGGCCCATGATCGCGGGTCGAACCCTGAGATACGATCGCTTGACTGAGGCAAATCACTTTTCGTCGAAAAATCTTGAGGTACGTGACGGGGAGCCCGTGTTCGCGTCGAACAATAGTTTACGCGTGAGAAATCGTAGGAATTAGCTGACCGGTAAAGTCCTTGTAAAAGGCAGAGTGCCGGGAGATTGCGGTTCTCGTTTCCGCGTAAAAGACTCTTGCGAATACGTAAAATCTTTCACACTTTTCAATTTCTATCTTTTCACTTTTGCTTTTAAATCGTCCGATGATTAATATATTTTCTTTTTCCGCGTCGCGTCGTTTTTGAAATAAATTATTGTTTTCGTTTCCGTAACAGTAACACCGTCGAAAGGCCGATCGCGAACGCGTAGTGCGTGACGAAGTTTCTCATCTCTTCTTCACCTTCCAGATTTCCAGACAACACCAAGCGAACAACGAACAATTTGTATTATCATATATCAATTTGCATCGATCTTGGTAAGTTATCTATTTCATTTTGCCCAATACGACGAATCTGGAATTCAGTGAGGCAAAACGGGCGATCTTGAAACCGCGTGTCCTGGAAGTTCCCCCAAGATCGTTTTGTTCAACATCGTATCAAGGTATCGAAGACGTTTCGCAATTTTTAACAATAATTCCGTTTGCAATAACGAGAGGCGGCCCACGAAACATTTGACGAAAGAAAACGTCGGCTAAGCAGAATTTCTAATCGTTTAAAGAACGAATCTACCGAGAAACGATCACGTCGTACCGAATTAATCCGCAGGCGTTTAGCGAACGAATCTGCGGAGGAAAGGTCACGCCGTTTCCGATTAATCCGCAAGCGTTTAGCGAACGAATCTGCGGCGGAAAGGTCATGCCGTTTGACATTAATGCGCAGGGGTTTTGCGAACGAATCTGCCGCGGAACGATCATGTCGTTTAGCATTAATGCGCAGGCGTTTAGCGAACGAATCTGCTGCGGAACGGTCACGTCGTTTGGCACTGATGCACAGGCGTTTAGCGAACGAATCTGCCGCGGAACGGTCACGTCGTTTGGCATTAATGCGCAGGCGTTTTACGAATGAATCTGCCGCGGAACGATCACGCCGTTTCCGAATAATCCGCAGGCGTTTAGCGAACGCATCTGCCGCGGAACGGTCACGCCGTTTCGCATTAATCCGCAGGTGTTTAGCGAACGAATCTGCCGCGGAACGATCACGCCGTTTCCGATTAATCCGCAGGCGTTTAGCGAAGGTATCTGCCGCGGAACGATCACGCCGTTTCTGAGTAATCCGCAGGCGTTTAGCGAACGAATGTGCGGAGGAAAGGTCACGTCGTATCGAATTAATCCGCAGGCGTTTAGCGAACGAATCTACGGAGGAAAGGTCACGCCGTTTCCGATTAATCCGCAAGCGTTTAGCGACTGAATCTACTGAGGAACGTTCGCAACGTCTAATGGTTGTGAGAAATCCTATGCGGAAAGTACTACTAAGTGAACGTGTCGAATCAAGGAATACGAGTTTAAGAAATATGCGTGAATTAGTTAAAAAACGGAGAAAAAAACTTCTCCTTCAGGAAGGCTACTTTAAATCGGCTATTAATATTTTTGCTAATGTACCGTGTGCAGTGTGTTACAAGACTTTATATCCGCAGCAACGTTACGCTTTACACACGCAGCCTTGTCTAGTCTAATTCCTGCAAATCTATTAGAATCAGAGAAGATAACAACATGTTCTCGTTGCCTAAATCATTTTAAAGAACACAAAGTTCCATCACAGGCATTCTGGAATAAAATGGAACTCATGCCTGTACCTCTGGAGATAACAGATTTATCGAAAATCGAAAAATAAATGTGTGCAGAATAGTACCGTTTCTTAAAATCATGAAAATTCAGAATCGCTTCAGTCAGGATTGGTGCAAAGGTCAGGTAGTCTTATTTGCCCGCGATGTGTTCGTAGTAGCCGAGCAACTTCCACTTAGATTAAACGAAACCGGTATAATGATTGTAGTGGAAAGTCTCGAAAATTTGGAGCGACAAAGACAATTTGAAATAGACGTTGGCAAACTTCGTGTAGCTTTACAATGGCTATTACAGAATGTTTGATACAAGATGTGCGACCATGTTTTTCTAATATTACCAATAACATTTTGGAAATAGCTGATGTCGTTGAACGGCCATGTATTGTAAGAAACGAAATGGAAGTTGCAGAAAGAAATACTGAATCAAACAGTAGATTTGTGAATGTTGGACAGAATGTAGCTATTTTACGAGGCTCGTAAAATCGCCATCAAGCTAGCGATCGCTTCAGTATTGAATCTCGCGGTAAGCAATGTACTGGCATTAGCTGCAGTTGCATGTGTTGCGTTTCATTTGCTCGACCCTAGTACGTGGTGTACTAGTGATGTCGATTATGCACTTTTAGTAGGAGATAAATATTACCGTGATTGCATTGAAGCGCGAAGTAATCCTAACCCCAGAGAAGTCAATGTCGACTATTTAGCCGTTA
This sequence comes from Osmia bicornis bicornis, assembly GCF_907164935.1. Classification (NCBI taxonomy): domain Eukaryota; kingdom Metazoa; phylum Arthropoda; class Insecta; order Hymenoptera; family Megachilidae; genus Osmia; species Osmia bicornis. Next base: position 210,797 of record NW_025791146.1, on the reverse strand, counting down.
TCGAATTATTGCCACACATATCATTTAATAACAACAGAGTCAATATTAACATTGGGTATGAAATGGCTGTAAATGGTCATATTGATGTTGATAATGGTGATGAAGGATTTCCACATTTAAAAAATGGTTTGATTAGGTTTTTTTCAACAGTATATGTACGGAAATTTTACTGCAAATTATACATCAATAGCCGTATCATGCAACAACCAGTCGGAGACCACCTACTATTGGTTGTTTCATTCCCATGCACCAGGTCCAAAAGGATATAAAGCACCATTACGGGGCGCCTCATGCTGTATGAAATTTACTACTATTGATGCTTTACAGGCCACCTTGCGTCGTAATTTGAATGCGAAAGATAGCAACAGCAATGTATTAAATATCTACTCAATAACACCTATAACAATTGTATCTGGAAGAAACAGATCTCCACTGGTAGAAAGAATGCAACATCTGTCAGTTGGGACCCCTCGAACAGAATCCGGCGAAACACGAATTATATTCGAAACAAGCATGCTACGTTCGGTTGACGAAGGTGTTCCCAACATCAATAGTGTCGTCTCAGTCAGTAATACTAATAATAAACGCAGACAATGACCCGATAAAACTGGAGAATATACATAGAAGAACAGCGCCTCCTTTGAACCTAGAGAGGGAGAGAAGGATGGAAGAACTGTGTTGGTTCTTCCTGTTTCCGGATGGAAAAAATGGATTTGAAGAGCATCGAGACATCTCAATAGCACCACTGGATTACTTACAAGCTCGTATCTGAGCAATGACAAACGATTCCAGCGAACAGATTATTTGTTCTTCGCATTATCTGTTGTTGAATACTACCGCGCCAAAAGCTAGAATTTCAGTATCATGTAAAATGCGCCAGGGGAACATACTCCACAGGAATTAGTAGACAATATACACCTCACGATAAGAAACATAAGAGGATCGGCATCATACTGGAAACGCTGCTGTTCGGAATTAATCGCCATGGTCCGAAGTCTTTGGATTTGAACTGGCCAGATATGTTGAAAGCATTACTACTAGCCGATGGTCGCCCCATTACCGAATTCGAAAACCTAACTTTTGGAGATCGACTAAAGTTGGTTCAGAGATACCCTGTGGTTATTGCAAGACAATGTACGTTACGTGTACACGCGTTAATGCAATATTTGAGAAACTCAGATTGCCTAGGTGGCGTTATTATCGATTTTTGGCATAGAATAGAATTTCAGAACAAGGGAAGACCACATTTGCACATGCTTCTTTGGTATGCAAACGTACCTGATTTCCTTACCAACGAGGGCCGCAACGTTATTGAGAAAGTTGTATCTTGTTCATTGGAAGCAGAAAATCAAGATATGAGGGACATAGTTCAAAAAGTCCAAATTCATAAACATTCTGCTACATGTTACAAAGATCGTAATAATCGTTGTTGTCGTTTTGGATTCCCCAGATCGATAAATGAAAGAACGATGTGCTTAGGTCCAGATGACACACTTGCGAACAATGGACGCTTCTGCGTACTTAAGAGAACAGGAAATGAAATCATGGTGAACAATTACAACCCAACTCTTTTAAAGCTTTGGGAAGCAAACATGGATATTCAACCATGCGGAAATGTTACAGCTGTCGCATATTATATTGCTAAATACGCAAGTAAATGCGAGCCGCAGGACACAGGAAATATTGTTAAAGAAGCCATTTTACGAGAAAAACGCCGGAGCGGTTCCGTCCGGGATCAAGTATTTTTGGTATCTATGGCAATTCTATCTCAACGTGTGGTTTGTGCTATAGAATGTGCATATCGGTTGTGCCATCTGCCCCTTAAAATGAGCTCGAGAAAAGCTGTATTTATAAACAGAGATATAGAATTCTCCGATTCGAAGGAAATAAAACATCATTTTTCAATAACATATTCGATCGCTACGTAAAGAGACCAGACAATCTAGAGGATTTAAGCTTAGCTGAATTTGCTGTCCGATATGAAACAGTTTCAAGTGGAATGTGGACAGAAGAGGATGGAGCCGCAGAACTTAGAAATGACGATGAAGATATATCGAGGTCGAGGTTTATAAATTAAAGGACAATACCCGAATGCGAATAAGAAAAAAACCAGCTGTACTTCGCCACCGATATTATACCTTAAACAGTGATAGGGAAGGATATTTCTATAACTTAATAGTGTGTCACATTCCATTTCGTGATGAAAGTACACTTATGTCCGAAAACGAATCTTCGGAACAATATTTTCTTCGACGGCAATGCGAGTTGAAACCTATGTTGGGTAACGTAACCGTCGAACAATTTACTCACGCAGAGCAAATTATTGAAGCGGTGCTCGCCCAGGCTGTTGCTTTGAATGTTGTACACGAAGAAGAAACTAATAATGAACATTTAGGAGAACCAGTCAGAATTCTAGCTGACGAAACAGTATATTATGATCAAGGTGATTTATATGAAGATCAACAGCAAGGAGAAACGCGTGCAATGCCCGAAGACGTATTTCTTAATAGCATTCGAAGTCTGAATATTCAACAGAAAGACTTATTGAAATCTGTTTCCGCAGTAATTGAGAAAGATATTAAACAAAATGATGAAAATACCGAACAATGTTGCTTTTATTACCGGAGGAGCTGGTAGCGGTAAGTCGTTTATTTTAAAATTACTTGTTGAACATGTTAAACGCTGCTATAATCCTACAATTGATACGATGATAAAACCATCTTTCATTGAAGTAGCTTCTTTGACTGGCGTCGCCGCCGCCAAATATTCGGAAAAACTTTGCATTCCTTGTTCTCGTTACCTATTGAGAAAGGTACTGCAATGACCTATCGACGACTGACAGGACAAAGGCTCGAACAGGGGAGACGAAAGTGGCGTCATACAAAGTGGTTGATTATCGACGAGATATCAATGGTGTCCTATGAGAATTTGCGAATAATTCATTTAAGATTGCAAGAATTCAAAACAAATGATAAACTATTTGGTGGCGTAAATGTACTTCTCTTTGGCGATATCATGCAGTTGCCCCCAGTAAAAGGACACTGGTGTTTTGTACAGCCGCATTGGTGTACTGCAGAAATTAATTTATGGCACCGATTTTCATTTGCGAACTCACCATTAATATGCGACAAAGAGATGACGTTGAGTTTATCGATTTATTGAATAACCTTCAGTTTGGAGAAGTGACAACTTCTCAACTGGAAATACTATGCGAACGAAGAAGAATTCCCTAACCGGAGAGTTCGAGGATGGTGCAGCAATAAGTATATTCCCAACGATAAAATTAGTGGATGAATATAATTCAAAAATGACTGATGAATTATCAAAATCTCATCGAATGTACATCATTGATTCAATAGACGAGTCCTGTGAAGCAGCAACATATGGAAATAGGCCGCCAGCAAATGTCATACCTGTAAATGTAATAATTGTGGCGGCCTATTGCATACAATAACGTTAACTGAAGGATCACGAATCATGTTGCTGATGGTTCAATTTCTGATGGTTTGATAAACGGCGCAGTGGGAATAGTAAGAAATTACATGGCCGGCACTTCGAAGAGATCAACTAGATCAGGGAGAGTTGCCAGACTCAGTACTTATAAAAGGGTCTAGCCGTATAAGCATAGTGAATCGGCCCCAGCAACACTTTCGGTTGATATTTATACCACATAATGCTTTTTGCCTAAACAACAATTGTATGCAATTTCAACCCCCTACCCCTCTGATAAGGGAGATATGAGGGTAAAACCGAAAACCTTTATCATTTTTTTTCTCGCAAACTATTTAAGATATTTGATCACATTAAAGTGCAAATAGTAGGTATTCATTAGCTGTATATCATATTTTTTTTCAAATTTTTATTCGATGATTAAGGGTTGAAAATTAATAAATAAATTTTTGAAAATGATTTTTATAAACAATCCCTTGGATGACACCCACCGAAAAAATTAAGAATAATCCTTTACTATTTAACTATTATCTGTAAAAATTTCAAGAGTGTCGGATTGGTACATCATAGTTAAAAAAAAATAAAACCAATGCAACGCCCTTTCATAAGGCAAAGCCGGCCTGAACGTTAGAGGCGCTCAACCTAACCGACCTACAGGGCAATGCGTAACGCCGACCCGCCACGTTTCTCGTACCAGAAACAACTCTCAGAAAAGTATGAGCTCTTCTTTCCCTAAACTGTGTGTTAGTTAACAGTCATTTATTTAAATAATATATTAACAATTTAAATTTTTTAATTAAGTTTTCTGGTCCTAACTGTTAACGTCCGTGTTTTTACGGTGTTTCTCGTTTTAAGTATGTGGGAGCCCTAAATCACAGATTTATATCATGTCTTGAACAATGACACTGTGTTAGATGCCATTAGTTGTCCTTTTAATAGTCGAAGAAGGTATCACAGGTATAACTGCAATATCATTCTATTCAACGCTGTAAAGAACATAGACTTCTATAACTATTTCCGTCTTTACCTTTTCACGTACGTATTACTTTTAATTAAATTGTAGCTGGTACCTGTGAATAGTTGTAACTAAGGTTTTCCTCGTTTTAAGCATATGGTCGCCCTGAAAAGGGTTAATTATATTATAGCGTACCAGTATTACCTGGAAATGTACTAACATTATTCCAGTTATTGATGAAAATAGCGACGAAGATTAAAACTTATTTACAAGCGTGTTTTTTAAAAAAAAGTTTTTGAGTGTTCTGTTTTAAATCATATACTTCAACCTGACAATACATAACACAATCAGCTCTTTTTAGGGCTTAATAATCAGCCCTTTTCAGGGCTCCCACATACTTAAAACGAGGAATACCTTAGGTGCATTTATCAAAGGGTGCCATTTGTAACGTACAACACAATCAGCTCTTTTTAGGGCTCCCACGTACTTAAAACGAGAAACACCGTGAAAACACGGACGTTAAAAGTTAGGACCAGAAAACTTAATTAAAAAATTTAAATTGTTAATATATTATTTAAATAAATGACTGTTAAATAACACACAGTTTAGGGAAAGAAGAACTCATACTTTTCTGAGAGCTGTTTCTGGTACGAGAAACGTGGCGGGTCGGCGCTACGTATTCCCCTGTAGGTCGGTTAGGTTGAGCGCCTCTAACGTTCAGGCCGGCTTTGCCTTATGAAAGGGCGTTGCATTGGTTTTATTTTTTTTTAACTATGATGTACCAATCCGACACTCTTGAAATTTTTACCGATAATAGTTAAATAGTAAAGGATTATTCTTAATTTTTTCGGTGGGTGTCATCCAAGGGATAGTTTATAAAAATCATTTTCAAAATTTATTTATTAATTTTCAACCCTTAATCATCGAATAAAAATTTTGAAAAAAAAAATATGATATACAGCTAATGAATACCTACTATTTGCACTTTAATGTGATCAAATATCTTAAATAGTTTGCCGAGAAAAAAAATGATAAAGGTTTTCGGTTTACCCTCATATCTCCCTTATCAGAGGGGTAGGGGGTTGAAATTGCATACAATTGTTGTTTAGGCAAAAAGCATTATGTGGTATAAATATCAACCGAAAGTGTTGCTGGGGCCGATTCACTATGCTTATACGGCTAGACCCTTTGACGACGAATCGATTGAAATAGATTCAAAGATACCGACAGTTACATTCCAATATCTCCAGTTATAGCAACGTTTCAAGCGACGAAAGGTTATGGAGACGTCGAGCGCAGAATGTTACCACTTATTCTAATCGTAAGTTGGGCAGTAATGGTGCACAAATTACAAGGGACTACATTAAACAAAGCTGTAATTGATCTTGGCAAAAGAATTTTGCAAAATGCCAAATTTATGTTGCACTTAGTCGTGTTAAAAGTTCAGCCGGTCTAGTTTTATCTGATTTAGCACCAATATAGTCCTTGTTAAACCTCATGACGAGAGAGCACTCCCAGAAATGCAAAGATTACGACAGTTACTTTGCAAAGGAACAGTCCAAATCGGCTGCCAGCTTCCGATACGTGAAGAAGGAAGCCAAGCCTTTTATTATTTTTTATATTTATTAGCAACCAATTGGTAAAGAAACTGACGAAGTTTACTTGCAGGGACAACTTTGAAAAATCGCGATCGGTATATTCTTTGGAGGGTAACCCTAAAGAATAGGCTTTTTACTATAATAACAAAAGTTATTAACAATAAGAAGTTACATAGATTTTGGGAAATGGAATCATCGTGGAATGATCTACGAAATATGAAAACTCTCATCGCAATTGGTGCGTTCCTTGAACCAGAACGTATTTTGCCATAATGAAAACCGCTCGGTATAAAAAAATGCGAAATGTTTTTATAACGGGACCAATTGGAAGACATATCCTACAAGACGCAAAAGATTTCATTCTGATTGGTCCATTCATCTCGGAGTAATCGGTGAACAAAGCCAGGAAAAAAAAATAATAATAATAAAAATAATTTCTATTTCACTTACACAATATTCCATAGCTATTAATAATATCTACTTAATCGTTAAATAGGATACCAAATACATTTCAAAGTTTTCGGAGGCGGCACAAAAATTAAAAACTTTTCCTCTACTAGGAAGATCCTAACTCTGGGGTCAGCAAACTATAATAATTACCCATTTGATAATTTCACGTAAACAATATTCAACGGGAATCAACAAACCCATTGCGAATTAACTATACTGCAGTTCACGAGTAACCGCACTTAACTCGCCCAGCTAGTGACCTACTGAGGTCTAGGGAGATTTTTAATAGTGCGTGTGATTTCCCTTTACAGCTTGCTTCTTACTTTGCGTTCACATGATTTTTTTTGCGACAAATAATAGGAATTTCATTGTATCGTGAAACTTTACAATATCATCACCAGTTATCAGTCATCGTACGTCATATATTTCTGCCCACCATTTATATGTTCACAGAGTATAATAAGAACCAAGCTGTAGAGGGGAAATAACACACGTTATTAAAAATCTCTCTAGACCTAGTGAGCGGCGGCGAGTTAAGTATGATCTCTTGTGAACTGCAGTATAGTGCATGTACATCAGGAGTGCTGCCAATTTCTCATATAATCGTTACAATTACAAACGTTTTCAGTCGGTCATATATTTTTTCTCTTACGACTTATTAATTACCAAGTTTGCCATACCGCAATCAATCGTTATTGGCAGCATCGTTTGTTCGGGTATTTTTAATTTTGCGCCGCCTCCGAAATCTTTGAAATGTATTTGGTATCCTATTTAACGATTAAGTAGATATTATTAATAGCTATAGAATATTGGTATAAATGAAATAGAAATTACTTTACACTTTTTAGGGCATTACGAAGTCGGATGTTTTTTTTGTTAAAAATTATTTTATATCACACTTTTTAGTGGAACCAGTAGTATTTGTAGGATAGTGTAAGGTGATTTTAGATTTCTGTTGCTTAGCTAATAACCATAAACCGAAAAAATTGACCGAATTTAAGTTGTTAATAAACAACAAATTTCATAAATTTTTGCAAGTGGGATCATCGCGGATATACCTCCTACTAAATGTGAAAGGTTTCATCGCTATCGGTACATTCCCTGCAGCATAAACGCCGGAAGATATAAATGAAGTATTACGTATATTTCGATAAAAGTCGTTAGGAATGAAAAAATACAAAATTTTTTTTGCCGGACCAATTAGAAGATATGCTCTACCAGATGCAGAAGGTTTCGTCCCGATTGGTCCATCCGTCTCTGAGTAATCGGGCGAACATACATTTGGAAGAAAAATCATTAGGAATGAAAAAATGCAAAATATTTTTTTTACGGGACCAATAGGGAGTTATACTCTATAAGACGCAAAAAGGTTTCGTTCTGATTGGTCCATCCGTCTCGGGCGTAATCGGTGAACATACATAAAAAAAAAATATATATATATACACATCGAATTGAGTATCCTCCTCCTTTTCGAAGTCGGATAAAAAAAAAATATACTGATCGAATTGAGTATCCTCCTCCTTTTTGAAGTCGGATAAAAATCGAACTTTAGTTGCGCTCCGAAATATTTCAAAGTCCCACCGGCGTGAGGCTTTCAAAGTGCCTCCCTTTAAATAGCGATCGGCAGGCCGCTAGGTCGGCGATGCACGGGCTTACGCCCAGGCGTATACGGGGGTACATCGCCGTGAGAGTGTGCGATTTCGACTTTCGCAATAAGATGGTCTCACTTATGAACAGAAACGTATACGTCTCCAAAATAAAAAAACATTTTCATCACGATTAATGTAGATCATGGGTTTTACTCGTACTTTTGGCAATGTAGTTACCGTACAGAACCGATGAGTCGAAAATATTGAAATACATATTTTCTCCAAGTTCCAGCGGCGTATTGCTTTGCCCCGAAATTTTTCAAAGTGCCAGCGCAGCGTGTGTTACTTTGCTCGAAATTTATCCAAGTTCTAGCGGCGTATTGCTTTGCCTTGAAATTTTTCAAAGTTCCAGCCGCGTATTGCTTTTCGATTAAAAAAAAAAAATGAGCAATGCCTGGAAGTCGGAAATATAACATCCAACCTTCACCAATTTCACAATTTCTTCGAGATACATTCTTTCTAAAATCTCTTTCCTTCCGTATTCGCACTCGTTCCTCTCGGTGCGTATTTTACTACTGGGGCCTCGTATAACCGACAATACGAATCCCCAAGCATAGAGCTGAGTCTCAACAGATCGCAGCGTGGTATCTGCTCTACCGAGTAGAACACCCCGCCAGGTACCTAAGTCGTCTAGAGACGATTCCGAGTCTCGACGTCGAACTTGGAATACCCATGATCGACCGTTAGAGCGCCGCGGCCGTCGTTCGGCGAGATCCCCACGACGAATCCGATGACGCCCGTACGGCAAATGGGGCCCGTGCGATGACCGGTGACGAGGGCCGGCCACCTAGTAGTGTCACATTGTTTTGAGCCTTTCGACCCACACGAGACTCCTAGAAATATCGTTGCCACCTTTGTCTAGAAAGGATACGGCGTTAGAGGCGTTCAGGCATAATCCCACGGATGGTAGCTTCGCACCACCGGCCGCTCGACCGAGTGCGTGAACCAAATGTCCGAACCTGCGGTTCCTCTCGTACTGAGCAGGATTACTATCGCAACGACTGCGGTAGGGTAAAACTAACCTATCTCACGACGGTCTAAACCCAGCTCACGTTCCCTGTTGGCGGGTGAACAATCCGACGCTTGGCGAATTCTGCTTCGCAATGATAGGAAGAGCCGACATCGAAGGATCAAAAAGCGACGTCGCTATGAACACTTGGCCGCCACAAGTCAGTTATCCCTGTGGTAACTTTTCTGACACCTCTTGCTGAAAACTCTTCAAGCCAAAAGTATCGATAGGCCGTGCTTTCGCAGTCTCTATGCGTACTGAACATCGAGATCAAGCCAGCTTTTGCCCTTTTGCTCTACGCGAGATTTCTCTCCTCGCTGAGCTGGCCTTAGGACACCTGCGTTATTCTTTGACAGATGTACCGCCCCAGTCAAACTCCCGGCCTGGCAGTGTCCTCGAATCGGATCACGCCGGAGTATTATCGGCGATCGGCGCAAGGCCTCGCACCACTCTTGTGCGCTTGGTTCTAGAATTCCGTGACAACCGGGTCGAAACCACGTTGCTCGCGCTCCGCCTAACCGAGTAAGTAAAGAAACTATGAAAGTAGTGGTATTTCACCGGCGATATAAAATCTCCCACTTATGCTACACCTCTCATGTCTCCTTACAATGCCAGACTAGAGTCAAGCTCAACAGGGTCTTCTTTCCCCGCTAATTTTTCCAAGCCCGTTCCCTTGGCAGTGGTTTCGCTAGAAAGTAGATTGGGACAGAAGGGAATCTCGTTAATCCATTCATGCGCGTCACTAATTAGATGACGAGGCATTTGGCTATTGTAGTAGTTTATTTACATATATCCATGATACCGCATGGAGACGGTTACAATAATAGTAGAAGTACGAAATAGGAAAAATAAATCAAGACTATAGAAGATAGCATAGTCTGACAATAATAATAATTGTTCGCATATATTAGGTCATCCCATAAGTTCGTGCCGTTTTTTGAACGGTTCCATATTTTAATGTTATTAAATGTGTATGAATTGTTGTTTTTGGTATTTCTTGAATATTTGACATCTCCTGAACTGATAAATTAAGTGATTTCTCTACAAGATTTTGAATTTTGTCTTCCTGTGTCTGAGAAAGACGCCCAGAACGTTCCTCATCTTCTACACAAAAATTCTCATCTTTAAAACATGTAAGCCATTTTTTATAGTTACGAGATGAAAGACTTTCTCCGCAAACAGCACATATATTGTTTGTCGCAATTGTTACCGAACTTCCTTTTCGAAATTCATATAACATTAGATGTCGGAAATGAATACGAATTTCACTCATCATTTTTAACTGTTAAGAATCAATGCGTTCATTATTTCACGATCCCATTTCCACGAAAATCTCTTTTAGACTGCCCTCAAACAAATAAACTGAAGTGCATTGGTTTCTTATCGCCATGTGTTTATAAATCGAGGCGTGAAATGTAACATACAAAAATCGGAGCACTTACAAACACGTCACGCCGCCATTAAGAGAGTCATAGTTGGGAGTCTTTGAGGAAAGTTTTGAGTGGGAAAAAGTGAGTCCTGTGGCTTGAATTTAGTGCAAGCGAGTAATATTATGTCCAGTGGTCAAAATGATATGCAACAAGTGGCGTGATTCTGTGAAATAATGCAAAAATTCATGAAGAAAGTATAACTTTTGTATCGAGCACGTGTTTGACACGTGGCCTATAATCGAGATAAAATTTTTAATAAATATACCGATTAAAACTGTAAAATACTAGTACCAGCGTGATCGTTAATTTTTGCGCTATTGAATGATATACGTTTTTGATAATTGTATTTAAGGATTGTGTGAAATAAATAAGATAAACATTTCATGTGAAAAGAGTGTGGTGACGGCCATTACGCGCAGCGCTAGGATTAGTGGTGCCGCCTATTTCAGTTAAAACTATCGATGTACTGTGGTCGATAACAGGTTACCATACATGATAACAACGGATGTTCTACGGTCGATAAGGTAGGGTAACGGCAGAAAGAAAAATTCTACCTTACCGATCTATCTTAGGTCGGTATTAGGTTACCACTTGAGAACTATTTACCTGGAGTAGATACTTGGAAGTAATTACATATTATCGATGAGTTACCAGTCTACACTAGATAATTATCGTACTTACCTTGTGAAGCCAGTTACCTTCTGGTGTCGATATAAAAGAGTGCTATAATTACGAGTATATTAGAAATTATTAATACCTACCACTATGTCCCGTCCGGGGGTGGTATCCTCCCCTAGTAAGAGTAAAAAACGTAGAGCTCTGTCTTCGCCAGGAATAGTAACCTCGGATAGTTCTATGGAAATGGCTGATTCACCTGAGAAAAGAAAAAATAAATTACCTATTGAATTAATAACGTTTGAGGAAATAGACCTGGAAATTAAAAGTCATCTATATAATGTGAAGGTGTCGGTACCAAGTAAAGAGCCCAAGAATCGCACACAAGCGGTTGATGATGCTGTGAATTTTCTTTGGAAGAGTTATGAGAGAGTAACAAGAGCATATGTAGAAATTGCCTCGAAATGGAGCGAATTTGAGTCATTAAAAGAGCAATATTTCAACCGAATGAGTAAGGAAGATCAACCTAGTATACGAGAAATAGTTGAAGAAGATATTAACAGCAAACTAATAAGCATAAAGGAGACAATTATAGGGGAAGTTAAAGAGGTAGTCCAAAATGAAATAGGTAAAGCAATAAAACAACAGATGGAAGACATTACAAAGAGTACAAACACAATACATGAAGACCTCCGTAGTAACTTCAGGAATACAGTTTGTAGCGAAGTCAAAGAAGCTGTTAACAAAGTCCAAGAGGTAATGCAGGCATCAATACAAGGACCAAAACCTTCTTACTCTGCAATGGTAAAAACCGGTATTCCATTACGAAACATGGAGCTTTCTAACTCGAATAAGACGGACAATAGCATTGAATTTATGGTAATACCTATTAAAGAACATCCTAAAAACTATAAATCGGCCAGCGAGATTAAAAAAGCATTTAAAGATGCAATAAATCCTACGGAATTTAACTTAAGAGTAAACCATTTGATAACCTTAAACTCTCTTGCTATCAGGATTATTGCAAAAACAGTGAACTTAGACAAACTGCGGGAATCCGGAAAGCTTAAGGATCTAGGGTTGAAGATCAAAGATAAAGAAAAATTGAAACCGAGATTACTAATTAGGGATTTTCCTATAAACATTGCATTTGCGAATATCGTAAAGACTATTGCTGAGGCAATAGGTTGTAATGAAGATGGTCTGGAATTACGGGTCCTCACAGAATTTGTTAACAAAAATAAGAGCTCCAAAAACGTTCTCATAGAGGTATCACCCCAAACCAGGATTAAACTAATGAAATACGGAAGAATTTATCTAAATTACGAATCATGCAGAATTGAGGACTACTTCAGGGTACTACAATGCTTTAAATGCCTAAAATTCAATCACCTAGCAAAAAATTGTACAGCCACAACGACAACCTGTGGACACTGTGCGGGCGAGCATAACTCAAGGGAATGCAAACAAAAGGAAAAATCCAAATGCGCCAACTGTGACAGGCAGGGTTTAGTTGAGTCAAAACATTCAGCATTAAATTCGCAAATATGCCCTATTTTGATAAAAAGAATTAATGAATTAGCGCGGAGCACTGATTACGAGACGCAGCAACAATAGAGAGGAGTAGTGCTGCAACGGGGAAAGAAGGAGGGCTTGACAACCCGCCGGTACCTGAGAGGGTCCTTCTTGCTAATATCCCCCTACAAACCGGCCACAAGTTAACACCCTGTGATGCCCAATTAAGTCGTCCAAATGCCCCGGTAGGGGCAATTTCCACTGGCAACAATTTATTAACAAACCTAAATAATAATGGGGGTATCTCTATGCCACCATACAGTGGACCACCAATATCTATTTCTTACCTTTCCTATAATATTCCAGGTAGCTCTCGGTCTGCAGCAAATGTGAACTCTCAACAACAGCCAGATGAATGTCAAAGTTTCAGGTGTGAATTTTGCTCTAAGGATTTTAACTCGTTCCGGGGGCTAGGGGTGCACAAAGCCTCTGCACACAAAGAAATAACAAACAAAAATATTAATATTAATAGAAAAAAGCCTAGATGGCAAATAGAAGACATTAGAAGAATCGCAATGGCTGAGAAAACTGCACCAACGACAGCAAAGCTAAAAATTAATGAATATTTACATGGAAAAGTGCAACTGTTTCCAATGAGATCCATAGAAGCGGTGAAATCCTTACGCAAGTCAGTCAAATATAGAGAAACACTGATGAATCTTCCAGAGAACCTGCAAATAGGAAATGACCCAGAAACTGTGGAAACCAGACAAGGAATCACTCAAGAAAGAATTTCGGATACTTACCCTGACATACCTGAAGAGATAGTAGACATGAACTTATTGGAGAGCAGGTACACGAACGCCCACCTAGAAGGACCTATTGAAAACATAGAAGAGTATAATGAAAGGATACAAACAAATACAACAAACGAAAGGAATAAAACGAATACTTACCTGATGGAGACACAGCAGCAAAATACACCCTGGTATTCGGAGGCCCTAAGATTTCTCAGATCGGCGGAATGCGAAGATCAGGCGAAATATATCCTAGGCCAAGCAGTTGAAGATGTTAGACAGGAACGCGACCCTACCGACCACCTGAGGGAATGGTTCAGTACTAACTTCGGAGTACCTGAAAATAAAAAGAGAAAAGTAATTAATGGGAATCAAGAAGGAAGACACTGGACGAAGAAACAAAAGAGGAAAATGGAATACGCTAAAATCCAGCAATTATGGAGGAAGAGCAAAGTTAAAGTAGCAAGGACGATTTTGGATGGGGAAACAGAAGCAGGGAATCAAGTATCTCTTCAGGACCAGGTAAAGTATTGGAAACCAATAATGGAAAAGAGGAACATTACTAGGATGGAGGAAGTAGATCTAAGGTATGAATCGGATAATAATACACCAATAAAACCGATAACGTGCGAAGAGGTCCTGAGACTCCAGCCAAAAGCCGATACTGCCAGAGGAGCGGATGATGTTTCGCCGGATTGCTGGCTAAAGAAAGTACCCAACACAACTAAAGCAATTATTATGAATATTCTATTGTTTTCAGCGAAGATACCGAGCGAGTGGGCGAGAGCTAGAACAGTCCTGATTCCAAAGACGGGTGAGGTTCAAGATCCGGCAAACTACAGGCCAATATCCATAGCATCAGTGATAATAAGACATTTCCACAAGATACTAGCAGACAGATTGTACAAATCCCTAAAGCATGATGATAGACAACGAGGGTTTATTAGAGCGGATGGAGTGGCAGAAATTATATTTATTCTTACAGCTATTCTTGAAAATGCGTGGAAACAGAAAAGGCAAGTTCATATGGCATTTTTAGATATTAGGAAAGCATTCGACTCAGTATCGCATAGTTCTATCATTAAGGTTTTAAGGAAGAAAGGAATAAAAAAGAAGCTTATAGATTATATCGAACAATTGTACAATAAGTCAGAACTGTTTATTGAAGTTAACGGAGAGAAATCAGAAACAATAAAACCGCAGCAAGGAGTCAGGCAGGGTGACCCCTTGTCACCTTTAATTTTTAATGCTATCATGGATGAAGTTTTGGCAAATCTACCCCAAATAATAGGATTTGAATTACTTGATCTGATTATTAACGGACTTGCTTTTGCAGATGATCTCGTCTTGATCGCTAGCACTAAAGAAGGATTACAAACGCTCATAAATCTAGTGTCAAGTGAAATGCAGAAACATGGTCTTGGTCTGGCACCAAACAAATGTAAATGTCTTTCTCTAATACCCTCAGGAAAGGATAAGAAATTAAAAGTCATAGAACGAGCATGGTTTAAAGTCGATGAGAAGGCTATTCCACAAATTGGTACGTTGGAAACTTGGAAACACATAGGCGTCGAATTTTCAGTGCATGGTCCGGTTAGAGGGAAACCTCCCTTAAGTGACTTGTTGAAAAAGGTGGATAGAGGACCATTAAAACCGCAGCAAAGATTAACCATCCTAAGAACTTATCTCATACCAAGATTTTTACACACTCTAGTCCTAGGAAAAACTAATTATGTAATGTTAAAACAGTTAGATCGATTAATAAGGAAACATGTAAGATCATGGATGCACTTACCTAAAGATGTACCGATTGCTTATTTCCATGCGAAGGTCAGAGACGGAAGACTTGGTATTATGGCGCTGTATACTAAAATCCCATTTCTAACAAAGACAAGAATAGAATCAATGAAAAATTCATCGTTGCCGCTAGCCAAGAGAATTATTGAACTTGATGGTATTAAAAAGAAATATAACTGGGCAAAAATACATGCAGACGAAGACCTAAAATGGAACTTTACTCTATATAGACAAACAGACGGTTTTGAGCTCAGGGAAACCTCAGCTGCAATTCCATCGCGTAGCTGGGTGGTGGACGATCGAGTCACCATACCTGCCAGGGACTGGATTAAATATCATGCCATCAGAATTAATGCAATTCCATCTCTAATGAGGACTACTCGAGGAAACAGGAGAGATACTCAGGATACTAGATGTAGAGCAGGATGCCAGACGGCAGAGACAACAGCACATATTATACAAGAATGTCACCGAACTCATGGAGGCAGAATTTTAAGACATGATAACATCGCAGGAAAACTGGCGGGAAACTTGATCGGTAAAGGGTATCAAACCATCTCGGAGCCAAGAATTCCGACACACGAAGGAATTAGAAAACCGGACATTATAGCATGTAAGGATGGGAATGCATTAATTTTGGATGTGCAAATTGTTTCAGGATATAGGAACCTAAACGAGGCCCACGAGAAAAAGAAGAAATATTATGAAGCAAATAGGGACGTCAAGGCATATGTTGGAAACGTTTTTAATACTAACAGAGTAAGGGTATCAACGGTGACTATCTCGTGGAGAGGGATTTGGTCCAGTCAATCGTACACGTTACTAAAAGACCTAGGTTTCTCTAAGAACATAATGAAGGGACTAACAACCAGAGTCTTGCTTGGATCTTACCTAAACTTCTCAAGATTTATGAAGATGACGACAGTACGGATGCACCACCTATGGCCCTTCAGAAGACGATAAAGTGGACGTCAAACAGATTGCGCAAAGAAAAAGAACAAAAAAAAAGAAAATACATGAATTACATTAAATAATTAATTAAACATAGATTTACATTTAATAGTCTTATACGTACCTGAAAAGATTGTAACTGTAGAAATGACTGTTAATCCGACTTGAAAGCCTGTAAAAGAAAACATAAATAACTAAATAAGTAGATGGTAGAGGTATAATTAACTACTGTATACTTATTCGAGAAAAATGTAAGCGTGTAAGAGGGAGCCAATCCGAGCGAGAACCTGTAACAAAAAGTATATCTAATTAATAATTGAGACATATTTGTACAACCGATAGTCATATTCTTACCTGAAAAGATTTGATTGCCGAAAAGGTGGTTAATCCGACTCGAAAATTCTGTAAAAGAAAACATAAATAATTAACAATCGGGATATGGATTTGTAGTTGATTGCTTTATACTTACCTGAGAGGGTGATAATTGAGGACGAGGGGGATAATCCGAGTTGAGAACCTGTAACAGAAAGCATGATTGACCAACGATTAAGATATTGCCTTATAAATAACAATCCTATACTTACCTGGAAAGATCGTAGTTATTGAAGATAGAGTTGTAATTAAGTTACTACCTCAGTCTAACCTGAAAACCTGTGAAAGTAAACATGAACAATCAATTAATAGAATATGGAATTATAATTAATCGTTTATACCTACTGGAGAAATAGGCACTCGCTGAATATGAGGCAAATCTGAGTTGAGAACCTGTAACAGAAAGCATGTTCAATTAATAAGTCTGTATCCTGATTGTTGATTTAAGATATAGAGCTATGGCTCGTAGTTTTACATATACCTAGAAATAATGTAGCCGTAGAAAGGATTGTTATACTGCCCTGAGAATATGTAAAGGAATACAGGATTACTTAAAATTTAGTGTTAAGATAAATAATATGCTAATATAGTAATAAAACATAGTAAAAGTTCATGATTAAGTTAGTATCGGCGCGAACAAATCTAAATACTGATAGTAAATAAAGACATACTCACCTGTAAATAGCAAATAATATTATAACATAGGATATGTAATTATGAATAGCTACCTGGTTATCTTCTATTCTTATTTCTACTAGGCATCGCAGATAGATAATAATTACCGTTTATTTGACCTACCACATATTCTTGATAATATGATAATTTTCTTTAGTATATTTGTTTTTTTTTATATGTCTGCGTTTCTTGCCTTTTTCGTCTATATTCTTTTTCTTTTTTCTTTTCTAGTCTAACAGCAGAAAGATTTTTTTTAGTTTACTTCTTCTATATGTGGACTATTATTATTATTATCAGACTATGCTATCGTCTATAGTCTTGATTTATTTTTCCTATTTCGTACTTCTACTATTATTGTAACCGTCTCCATGCGGAATCATGGATAATATGTTTACTTCAATAAACACTTAAATAGCCAAATGCCTCGTCATCTAATTAGTGACGCGCATGAATGGATTAACGAGATTCCCTTCTGTCCCTATCTACTTTCTAGCGAAACCACTGCCAAGGGAACGGGCTTGGAAAAATTAGCGGGGAAAGAAGACCCTGTTGAGCTTGACTCTAGTCTGGCATTGTAAGGAGACATGAGAGGTGTAGCATAAGTGGGAGATTTTATATCGCCGGTGAAATACCACTACTTTCATAGTTTCTTTAGTTACTCGGTTAGGCGGAGCGCGTGCACCGTGGTTTCGACCCGGTTGTCACGGAATTCTAGAACCAAGCGTACAAGAGTGGTGTGAGGCCTTGCGCCGATCGCCGATAATACTCCGGCGTGATCCGATTCGAGGACACTGCCAGGCCGGGAGTTTGACTGGGGCGGTACATCTGTCAAAGAGAACGCAGGGTGTCCTAAGGCCAGCTCAGCGAGGACAGAAACCTCGCGTAGAGCAAAAGGGCAAAAGCTGGCTTGATCTCGATGTTCAGTACGCATAGAGACTGCGAAAGCACGGCCTATCGATCCTTTTGGCTTGAAGAGTTTTCAGCAAGAGGTGTCAGAAAAGTTACCAACGGGAATAACTGACTTGTGGCGGCCAAGCGTTCATAGCGACGTCGCTTTTTGATCCTTCCATGTCGGCTCTTCCTATCATTGCGAAGCAGAATTCGCCAAGCGTCGGATTGTTCACCCGCCCACAGGGAACGTGAGCTGGTTTAGACCGTCGTGAGATAGGTTAGTTTTACCCCTACCGATGACTAGTCGTTGCGATAGTAATCCTGCTCAGTACGAGAGGAACCGCAGGTTCGGACACATTGGTTCACGCACTTGGTCGAGCGGCCGGTGCACCGACCGGTATTTAGAGAGAGGCACTTTGAAAGCAACACGCCGTTCGAACTTTGAAATATTTCGGAGCGTAACTAAGTTCGATTTTTTGCTAAATGGAGCGAAAATGTACATTTATATCATCACAGGCGTCAGTTTAATAGCGTTAACGATGGATCACTCGTAAGAATGTAAAATAAGATTGTTAAAATTTTCAACTTATCGGTTCTGAGATACTTTTTGTGTCTTAAAAGATGATAATTTGGCTTAATTATTTACAAATGTACATTATATTGTTATAGTCGTTTATTTGTTAATGTTTTATCGTTATAAAATGCAAAAATATCGTTTTAATTTTTTCAGCTCATCGGTTCTGGGCGGTTTCAAAATTATTAAAAATATTAATAAAACCCAAGATTTACATGAAAATGTGAATTTATTGTGTGGTGCATGTTAATTTATTAATTTTCATGTATAGAACATTATTAAATGAAAGAATATGTTCGACGAATTTTCAGTCTAAGTTTTACCGTGCCAGCGGGATGGTACGCTCTCACAGCGGTTTGCCCAGGTATACGCCTGGGCGTAAGCCCATGCGTCGCCGACCTAGCGGCCGGCCGATCGGTGTTTAGAGGGCGGCACTTTGAAAGCAACACGCCGATGGAACTTTGAAAAATTTCTATGCGCCGACAAAGTTCGTACTTTTTGCTAAAATACAGCTTCGAATGGTGCTGCGTTACCTCAAAGAAAGTGGCCACTGTGTTCCTTCATCTTTATAATGTTGGTACTGCGTCGGAACTTTGAAATATCTCGATATATCTCGAAAACTACGCATCTGATCAAAAAATACCATAGAACATAAATAGTAGGAAATTTAATTTCCTACAGAGACGGCCTCTCAACATTTTGCCATAGCTCGCACCGTTTCCGAGATATTTGCAGATATACCTCAAGGAATGGGGCGTCATGCACATATTCCGAGATATTTCTTCTTCTTGTTGTTCTTCTTCTGCACAGCTGCGCTGGAAGTGGCATTTACAGCTCAGAATAGTGCAGACTTACCTCAAGAAAGGGGCCACGGTGTTTCTTCATCTTTATAATGTTGGTACGGCTTCGGAACTTTGAAATATCTCGATATATCTCGAACACTACGCATCTGATCAAAAATGTCATACAGCAGAAATAGTAGGAAATTTAATTTCCTACCGAGTAGATCTCTTAACATTTTGCCATAGCTCGCACCGTTTCCGAGATATTGCAGATTTACCTCAAGGAAAGGTGCGTCACGAGTGGTGGGGCTAGGCCGGTTCTAATTCACTTGCGTCAGCCACTTTTTTTGCTGATTCAGCATAATTTGACACCCTCAGCAGAAATATGATAGCCCTGTCTATCCTTATTCTCGATTTAGACGAGAGGACAACACGCATGGACAATCGCCGACGACGACACGGCCCCTCTTGCCGAATACGATACGTGGTATAATTTGCGGTCCATCGAACTGCGGTAAAACGAACGTCGTAATCAGTCTGATCGAGAGCCCGAACGGTGTAGATTCAATAACGTATACGTATACTCAAAATCATTGCAACAACCAAAGTACAAATATCTCGAACGAATTTTGACAAATGTTCCTGAAATCAAGTAGGTTTCATTTTCAAATAACACCGAAGTCGTGCCACCAAACGAGGCGCTGCCCGATTCTGTGTTTATATTCGATGACGTTGCGTGCGACAAGCAAGACGTGATAAGAGAATATTTCGCTATCCGTAGGCACTCGCGCGTGGACTGTTTTTATCTCTGTCAGACTTACGCGAGAATACCGAAACACCTAATTCGCGACAATACCACCTTTTGATCGTGTCAAACAAGATGGCACGAATCTACACCACATTTATAATCATCATGTAAATACAGACATGTCGTACGAAAACTTTTGTAAATTGTGCGCACAGTGTTGGAAACAGAAATATGGTTTCGTAATAATCGACAAGGACAGCTCGATGGAACAGAAAAGGATTTAACGAATTTGCCGTTTTCTGAAACATTTAGTCCATCGATAGAACGCTTAGCGAGTAGACGTCTTCTCTTTGCAATGGATAATAGTAAATATTAGAGGATCGTGTAAAGTTGCGAATGCTATAGCTAAAACAAGCGATGCTATACGCAAAAAACATAGAGCTCTCAAATCGGAGAGCACCGACGAAGAGAGAGTCATCGAAAAACGATTGAGACCCGTGATAGAACTGCTGGAACCAATTATCGAGAATATGTCAGCGGAATCGCCACATTCAGACACGATCGATATAAAATCCGAGTCGACATTCCCAACTTTGAATATTAAAGAACCGCAAAAATTGACGTCAACTCCTTTCTAACCCTTCAAAGCACACAAACTGCTAGAGCATGCATTTATTCCGAACCTGGTACATCTTCGACTGATCAAACGGTGGATGTGACGAAAGATCGTCCCGATTTTCATCGTGAAGGATCGATACATGCCGTTGAAACGTACGGCGACAGCGACGAGAATCTTAATGTTTCTATGCACAGCGAATTTGAACAAGCCTAGCGAAAACATACGTAGCCATTTCACGGAAAATTTGGGGCCGTTGGCAGCTAAATACATTCAATTACTCTTTACCGATCGTGAGAAGAAGATAGATGACGTGTATGGAGTACACGTACAACGCAACAAATTACTGCTTGGAAGTTCAGTTTTCGACGTAAACAAAAACGACGATGTGATTATTAATGGGGTGAAGTACAAAGGAACAACTGGTTTGGACGAATTACTATTCATGAGAATGCCTGATGACACCTTGTTCAACGATGCTGATTTACACAAATACGCGGAAATATTAAAGTCGTCGAACGCTCATAGACGCAGCCATATCTCGTCAGGGCTTGTGAAAAGTAACAAGGGTTACAAGTATAAATATATCATTGCAAAATTGCTTGAGAGCGAGCGGCGTGGAGGTAATCTGATACCATTCGATATGGCGGTTAACGATAACGCGGTGGACTACGTGCACTGGAATGACCCAAACGAGCTCGTCGATAGATTACGTCTTCCCGTATCCTCGAAATCCGCAGGACATACGGGGCATGACAACGTGATCGTTTCTATAATCGAAGAACATCGAGAAGCCGGGTTGATTATAAATTGACACGTTCGTAAAGCATGATGTTAGTTTACAAATATGAACAAGGTGAAGAGCAATCATATCACGGACGAGAAGATACAGCTGGTCAACGAGTTGCATGCGCCAGCGAGACGTAACTTTAGACGTAGACGAGTCATTGTACGGGGTTACGATGATCTCTGGCAAGCGGATCTCGTAGAGATGCGACAGTATGCGCAAATCAACAATGGCCAAAATTACATACTCACCGTCATCGATGTCTTATCTAAATACGCTTGGGCCGTAGCAGTGAAAGCGAAAAATGGAAAAAACGTTACGCATGCATTTTTAAACGTTTTGAATGATGGAAGAAAATCAAAAAATCTTCAAACGGATAAGGGACAGGAATTTTATAATATAGTATTCCGAATCTTATGAAAGAATACGATATAAATCATTGCTCTACGCACAGTGTAATGAAAGCATCGATAATAGAACGTTGGAATAGGACGTTGAAAAACGGAATGTGGAAAAAGTTCACGCTTAATGGAAGCTACGCGTGGACAACCGTCTTACCGACGCTGGTCTCAGATTATAACAATAGAAGGCATAGTACGATTAGAATGCGTCCCGTCGACGTAACACCGGAACACGCGAACAAACTCTTATCGTCCGTATATTCCAACATAAAGATTGCAGCTCCGGCCAAGTACAAGGTCGGTGATCACGTGCGAGTTAGTAAATACAAACCTTATTCGCACAGGGATATACACCGAATTGGACAACTGAAATTTTCACAATTATTAAAATTCAACAAACAAATCCTGTAACATATCTCTTGCAAGATATGCAAAACAACCGTTGGTTGGCGGGTTCTACGAATATGAGCTACTAAAAGTAAAAAATCACGATGTACACTTAGTGGAGAAGGTTCTACAACGAAAGGGAAATAAAGTTTTCGTCAAATGGTTGGGGTTTGATTCTACGCACAATTCATGGATAGGAGCGAACATATTTTGTAATCTATATTTAAAAAATGTTTGTAATTATTCAGATTATATGAATAAATAATTTTTCGGCTGTTATTCTGTGTTTACTTTTATTACAGTGAATGTTATTTTATAAATGAAAGGAGGTTGGTCTAAGAATAAATTATATTGATAATTTTGAATACTTTTTAATACATAATACAATAATGCAATAATGCAATAATGCAATAATGCAATAATGCAATAATGCAATAATGCAATAATGCAATAATGCAATAATGCAATAATGCAATAATGCAATAATGCAATAATGCAATAATGCAATAATGCATAATGCAATAATGCAATAATGCAATAATGCAATAATGCAATAATGCAATAATGCAATAATGCAATAATGCAATAATGCAATAATGCATAATGCAATAATGCAATAATGCAATAATGCAATAATGCAATAATGCAATAATGCAATAATGCAATAATGCAATAATGCAATAATGCAATAATGCAATAATGCAATAATGCAATAATGCAATAATGCAATAATGCAATAATGCAATAATGCAATAATGCAATAATGCAATAATGCAATAATGCAATAATGCAATAATGCAATAATGCATAATGCAATAATACATAATACAATAATACATAATACAATAATACATAATACAATAATACATAATACAATAATACATAATACAATAATACATAATACAATAATACATAATACAATAATACATAATACATAATACATTATATACAATTCGCTGGGAGGTTGTGGCTATAACAGACAAAATATAAAATAACTTTTAACAAAAAAAAAATCCGACTTCGAAATGCACTAAAAGTGTAAAATAATTTCTATTATATTTATACCAATATTCCATAGCTATTAATAATATCTACTTAATCGTTAAATAAAATACCAAATACATTTCAAAGTTTTCGGAGGCGGCGCAAAATTAAAAACTTTTCCTCTACTAGGAAGATCCTAACTCCGGCGTCGGCAACCTATGATAAATCACCCATTTGATAATTTCAAGTAAACAATATTCAACGGGAATCAACAAACCCATTGCGAATTATCTATACAGCAGTTCACTAGTGACCGCACTTAACTCGCGCAGCTAGTGACCTACTGAGGTCTAGGGAGATTTTTAATAGTGCGTATGATTCCCCTTTACACCTTGCTTCTTACTTTGCATTCACATCATTTTATTTTGCGACAAATAATAGGAATTTCATTGTATCGTGAAACTTTATCATATATTCACCGGTTATCAGTTATCGTACGTCATATATTTCTGCCCACCATTTATATGATCGCATAGCATAATAAGAAGAAAGCTATAGAGGGGAATAACACACGTTATTAAAAATTTCTCTAGACCTAGTGAGCGGCGCAAGTTAAGTATGGTCTCTTGGGAACTGCAGTATAGTGCATGTACATCAGGAGTGCTGCCAATTTCTCATACAATCGTTACAATTACAAATGTTTTCAGCCGGACCTATAATTTTTCTCTTACGACTTATTAATTACCAAGTTTGCCATACCGCAATCAAATCGTTATTGGCAGCATCGTTTGTTCGGGTATTTTTAATTTTGCGCCGCCTCCGAAAACTTTGAAATGTATTTGGTATCCTATTTAACGCTTAAGTAGATATGATCGAGATAAACGTCGAAACGATACCATCCGAAATCAATTATTTTCGGTATCTATGGCAATTCTATCTCAACATATGGTCAATGCTATAGAATGTGCTTATCGATTATGCCATCTGCCTCTTAAAATGAGCTCGCGAAAAGCTGTATTTATAAACAGCTGTCGGCCTGAGCAGAGATATAGAATTCTGCGATTTGAAGAAAATGGAACATCATTTTTCAATAACATATTCGATCGTTACGTAAAGAGGCCAGACAACCTAGAGAACTTGAGTTTAGCCGAATTTGCTGTCCGGTATGAAACAGTTTCAAGTGATATATGGACACAAGAAGATGGCGACGCAGAACTTAGAACTGACGATGAAGAAATTTCGAGATCGAAGTTTATAAAATTGAAGGACAATACCCGAATGCGAATAAGAAATAAACCAGCTGTACTCCGCCACCGATATTATACCCTGAACAGTGATAGAGAAGGATACTTCTACAACTTAATGGTGTGTCACATTCCATTTCGTGATGAAAGTACACTGATGTCCGAAAACGAATCTTCGGAACAATGTTTTCTTTGACGGCAACACGAGTTGAAACCTATGTTGGGTAACGCAACCGTCGAACAATTTACTCACGCAGAGCAAATTATTGAAGCGGCGCTCGCCCAAGCTGTTGCTTTGAATGTTGTACATGAAGAAGAAACTAATGAACATTTAAGAGATCCAGTCGGAGTTCATGCCGACGAAACAATATATTATGATCAAGGTGATTATATGAAGATCAACAGCAAGAAACAATTGCAATGCCAGAAGACGTGTTCCTTAATAGTATTCGAAGTCTTAATATTCAACAGAAAGACTTATTAAAATCAGTTTCCGCAGTAATTGAGAAAATATTTTAAAAAATGATGATGAAAATCCGGAACAAATGTTGCTTTTTGTTACCGGAGGAGCTGGTACTGGCAAATCGTTTATTTTAAATTTACTTGTTCAACAGGTTAAACGCTGCTATAATCCTACAGTTCATATGATGATAAAACCATCTTTCATCGAAGCAGCTGCTTTGACTGGCGTCGTTGCCCGTCAAATATTCGGAAAAACTCTGCATTCATTGTTCTCGTTGCCTATTGAAAAAGGTACTGCCATGACCTATCGACGACTGACAGGACAGAGGCTCGAACAGGAGGGACGAAAGTGGCGTCATACAAGGTGGTTGATTATCGACGAGATATCAATGGTATCTTACGAGAATTTGCGAATAATTCATTTAACATTGCAAGAATTCAAAACAAATGATAAACTTTTTGGTGGCGTAAATGTACTTCTCTTTGGCGATATCATGCAGTTGCCCCCAGTAAAAGGACACTGGTGTTTTGTACAGCCACATTGGTGTAGTGCAGAAATTAATTTATGGCATCAATTTTCATTCTGCGAACTCACCATTAATATGCGACAAAGAGATGACGTTGAGTTTATCGATTTATTGAATAACCTTCGGTTGGGGAAGTGACAACTTCTCAACTGGAAATATTATGCGAACGAAGAAGGGTTCCTCTAACCGGAGAGTTCGAGGATGGTGCAGCAGTAAGAATATTCCCAACGATAAAATTAGTGGATGAATATAATTCAAAATGACTGATGAATTAGCAAAATCACATCGAATGTACGTCATTGATGCAATAGACGAATCCCGTGAGGCAGCTACATATGGAAAAAGGCCACCAGAAAATGTCATACCTGCAAATGTAAATAATTGTGGCGGACTGTTACATACAATAACGTTAACTGAATGATCGCGAATCTGCTGCGACGAAATATATCGTTTTCAGATAGTTTGATAAACGGCGCAATAGGAATAGTGAAGAAATTTACATGGCCGGCACTTCGAAGTGATCAACTAGAACAAGGAGAGTTGCCGGACGCGGTACTTATAAAATTTGACGACGAGTCCATTGGAATAGATTTAAAGATATCGACGGTTATATCCCTATATCTCCAGTTGTAGCAACGTTTCAGGCGACGAAAGGTTATGAGGACGTCGAGCGCAGAATGTTACCACTTATTCTAAGCTGGGCAGTAACGGTGCATAAATTACAAGGGACTACATTAAACAAAGCTGTAATTGATCTTGGCAAAAAGATTTTGCAAAAGGCCAAATTTACGTCGCTCTTAGTCGTGTCAAAAGTTTAGATAGTTTTGCTCTATCTGATTTAGCACCAAACAAGTCCTCGTTAAACCGCATGACGAAAGAGCACTCGCAGAAATACAAAGATTACGACGGTTACTTTTGCAAAGAAACAGTCCAAATCAGCTTCCAGCGACTGATACGTGAAGAAGGAAGCTAACCCTTCTTTTAGCGACCAACTGATAGAGAAAATGACGAAGTCTATTTTTTTTTCATTTCACGGATAATGTTGAAAAGTCACAATCGGTATATTCCCTGTAGAATAAACGCCGAAAAAATATAAATGAAGCAGTACGTTTTTTTGCAAAAAAATTGACAGAAATGGAAAAATGCAAAATGCTTTCTTAACAAGACCAATCGGGAGACATACTTTAGAAGATACAAAAGGTTTCGTTCCGATTGGTCCATCCGTCTCGGAGTAATCGGCGAACATACATTTAGAAAAAAAAGTCATTAGGAATGAAAAAATGCAAAATATTTTTTTTATGGGACCAATAGGGAGTTATACTCTATAAGACGCAAAAAGTTTCGTTCCAATTGGTTCATCCGTCTCGCAGTAATCGGCGACCGTACGCCGCATAGTACGTTTTTTTGCAATAAAAAGCGTTCGGAGTGAAAAAAATGCAAAATGTTTTTAGAACGGGACCAATCGGGAGACATACTCTACGAGATGCAAAAGGTTTCGTTCCGAGTGGTCCATCCGTGTCGGCGTAATCGGTGAACATACATGAAAAAAAAAAAATATATACACATCGAATTGAGTATCCTCCCTCCTTTTCGAAGTCGGATAAAAACTCGCATTAGGTAAAATGTAATAAATTAAAAACATAAACGGACGGGCAACTCACATCAATTTCCTCCAACCGGCATTGGATTGCACTTATTGATCACTTAAATTTTCCGTGTATGGTAAACATGGTGATATACATCAGTATCTTCCCAAATAGGCCCTCATCTATTTCCTCTCCAAGCAGAGCCCTCAAATCGAATAAACCTTCATGATTAGGATTCCAACCTTCGGCCCACATTAACATCTGGCTGAACCGATGGTCTGCTCGCTTCTGCGCACTTCGATGAATTTTTTTATTGGCACTAATCCTAACCTTTCAGCTTTTAACAAACAACTAGTTAAAAATAAAATTAATACACCAAGACAAGTAATCGTTAAAGACTACTTACAATACTGTTCAATAAGTGCCTTAAAGGCAAGTAGTTCAAGTCGCGGAACGGTTAGCCATCGTAAACTGAATAATGCGAAATGGGCAGCGGATAACGAAATGAATAGTGGATAAAACTCGTCGGTTTATAAAATACCGAGAAAATATCCCCTCCAATCCTAACACATCCAAACACTAGACTTTCAGCATCTCGCGAAATTGCAAATTTGCAAGAACTCCGAGTCGAGCGCCTTTCTCTCGCTCATGAAATTGCAAGGTTCGCAAGAACTTGAACATTGCAAAGAATAACGATTCAATAATTTTATTTTCATATCGCATTAGCGGTTTTACAATTTTATTTTCATATTATTACATTAATGAAGTAGGGGGAAGGGTGAGGTAAGGAATAAATGACAGTAATAACGATTATATAACTTTACTATATTATTTATTTTATTATATTGTTACAAGAAGTACGGAGAAGGGTGTGGCAAAAATAAATTACATTGATAATGGTTATATACGTTTATTTTATCTTTATAACTTTACTATATTATTAAAAGAAGTATGGGAAAGGGTGTGGCAAAAAAATACTTTTATTTTATCTTTACTATATATATTTATTTTCTCTCCGATATTTTATTACTTATTAAAGGAAGTATGGGGAAGGGTGTGGCAAAAAATACTTTTATTTCATCTTCAACTATATATTTATTTTCTCTCCGATATTTTATTACTTATTAAAGGAAGTATGGAAAAGGTGTGACAAAACTAAATTACATCGATAACGGTTATATACTTATAATTTATTATATTTTTGTCTTATTCTTATTTTATATTACTATCTCTAGGGTTGATGGTCACCAATCCGGCTATAAACAGATAAAATAAAATATCGATTAATACATAGTAAAAATCTAATAAAACAAAAAAAACGGACAAGTAACTCACATCCAACTACTCCCGGTACAACTGCCGCAAATTGAAATCGGCTTCCGCCCATATTTTTCTGTATTACGCCGCCTCTCCACCCGCTCCCGTCGAATATTTGGAAAATTGTTTTTATGTACATAGCCCATTGATCGCAGGGCAGCGGCTGTTACAAAAAAAAACGAATTAAAAACAAATAAATCTACGCACTAAAAGTAATTATCGAAAAACTACTTACGCTGAGAGGCGATGAATGCCTCTAATGCAAGGATTTGCAAATTGGTCAACTTCTCCATGGTAAATAACGAAAACGTCGCGTTGATGCGTTATAAAGCAAAGAGGAATCATCTCCCTCCATTTCTAACAATGAAAACAGCCGGCACATTCTGAGAATAATCTGCCAGATATATTACATGTTTGTAACAACTCGGAATCGACATGAAATTAAAAGGTTTGCAAGAACTTGAAACCCTGCATGCGTATAAAGATACTTAGAAACACATGATCAGCGAACACGTGCGAGTTAGTAAATACAAAGCCTTCATGTATTCGCAGCTTCGCCCGCTCTCATAAATAAAATCTTCGAGAATTTGAATCCAGATTTGCGTCATATTTCTAGGTTCAGGGGTTTGGGCTGGGCGTTGACGAGTCAATTAGGACATGTCCTTATAGATTATATTATTGGGAAGGGTCAGGCAAATAAATTACATTAATAACGATTATATAATTTTATTTTCATAGATTATATTATTGGGAAGGGTCGGGGCAAAATAAATTACATTAATAACGGTTATATAATTTTATTTTCATATTATATTACATTAATGAAGTATGGGGAAGGGTGAAGTAAAGAATCAATTACACTAATAACGGTTATATAATTGTATATGTGTTATAAACTAATATGTGCCATAAATTAAGAGTATAAGCTAGGAATATATGTATATGCGCTATAAACTAGGATAGTGGCAGGGGGGGAATAGCTACCACCAGTCCGGCTATAACAGATAAAATACACATTAATACACAGTAACATCTAATAAATCAAAAATAAAAACGGATTGGCAACTTACATCGATTTCCTCCCCAAACAAATATCGGAGGTCGAATAAATCGATTAAAAATAAATAAAATTTATACACTAAGGGTAATTGTTGAAGACTACTTACGATTATGTTTAGCGATGTCCATAAAGGCAAGATTCTCCAATCGTGGCACGTCCATTGTTATAAGAAAATAATTAATAGTAAAACGAACGCGCGTCGGTTTATAAAGCACTGAGAAAACATCCCCTTCAAACTCTAAGATCTGAGATGAGTAAGAACTCCGGTCTCTCTCTCATGAAATTGCAAGGTTGCATGAGCTCGAAACCCTACAGGCTTATAAAGATACTTGGAAATTAATAATATTTTACTCGTGGAGCAAAGAATAAATTATGTTTTTACGAATAATGATTTATTTTATAATGTCCCCAAGGCAATGTTCTTGTGGATTGTGGAATTATGAATCGTTTATCATCGTAAGGACTAAGCACCTTCTTTTCTTCACATATAGAATATACATTGTGCAATTTTGAGCGAATACATCTCTGTTCACGATGCACTTCTAAACGATCATACAAGCAACGTATATAATCATCGAAGGAAATAGTTTTCCTAATTACGTTACTTTTGACACCCTTCACTTTTATGTGCCCCGTTTGCCCTCTACGCGCAAAGCATACATTTTCGACCGAAGTCCGACAAACTCAGTCATTGTACACCCATTATTTTCATCCCTCATTAATCCCGGTACTTTTTTATTTACTCGTGGCATACTATAAACATTGTCCTCGGTATAGTCGCTCGTGTCAAACCGATGTATATCGCGTTTCATTACATCGTATATGTCATCACATTCCAGTTCGTATATAAGACTGTCTGTGTCTGTGTATAATATTTTACAAAGATGTTTAAATGTCGGCCAAACATAATCATGATGGAATTCGTACAAATATGTTTTTGACATATCCAGAATACACATACCAACATAAATGGGTTTTGTAAATTTAATTTCCAACTTTCGCATCTCTATAGCGACCAAATGTTCCGAAAATATTGATCTGCTATGAAAATTCGGTTTTGATATCAGGGCCTCGGCCCCGTATCTACCTTCCCATTTTGTAACTAATTTAACGTCTACATGATTTCTAACGTTCTCCATAGTTTTACCAATGACTGCATTATTCATTAATTTGAATAAATTCTTTTCAAAATCATTTTTAGCTACTGTTCTACGTTGCGTGTTTAAATTAATGTATACGCGAAGCCATGGAGATTGTTTAAATTCTAAAACGCGATGAATTACTGAAACTTTTAAACCATGATTTAAGCATTGTTGAAGATTGCGGTATTGGATGATGTAACGTTGCTTATCCTGAACTGTAGCGAGTAGTTTCTCATGTTTGCCATTAGGAGGCTTCTCGCGTATTGGGCAAAAAGGTAAATCTGCATGCTTATCGTGTAATTCTAAGCGGATATTTCAAATCGACTTCCAAAATATATTCAATGTTCGAATTTTCGGATATCGCATGAATGTTAAAAGTTTAATTTCATTATCGTCTAACCACTTAAACTCCTAGTAAGGTAGATACTGCGACATTGCCCATCCATACAAATTATTAACGTCGAAATAAACTAAATATCGCGATGGTTCTTCGGAATTGTATGAATCCATGTATTTATTATTGGCCTTTGCGTATCGATTAGAACATTGACTTAAACCACCACGTATGCCGCGCTCTATGAAAAGTAGCATATCGATATCTGTCAATAATTCTAATTCGATACGCGTGTGCTTCAGCATTGCATCCCACGTAAAACCGGGTAAAGTATAGTAATATGCAGGATCCAATTTGTAACTTTTCAAACAGCTGCTTCGGAAATTTTCAAAAATGTCGGCCAATAATAAAACGTCTGTTTTTAAATATAAATCGCTATATTCGCCATGTGTTTTTATATTAAAACTGCGCCAGACTTTTATCGCGTGGTCATAATCCTGCTGTGAAACTGCACAGTCGCTTAGTTGATTATAAAATTTCTCATATGTCGGCAATGTTGTCTCATTCAGTTTCATATAGTCGGTAACATAATCGTATGGAAAAATGCCTTTTCGTGTAAGCAAATCGAATTTTATTTCATCCAAAAAATTAAATTGCGATCGTAAAATCATCATATCGTCTTTCTCTAAATAGGAACTCAATTTATCTGAACTTGAACTTAAAAATTTGAATGAATCTATAAATCGAAGCGAAATTTTGTAACGTTTCACAATCGTTGAAAATGAAATATATTTTTCTTTTGTAATTGGCAATACTGATGTTGAACTTTCGATAATCGTTACTAATTCTTTTATTACAAAATGTGCATCGTATCCCGATTAGTTATGAAACACTATCGGTATAAAACGTTTATTTTTATAATTTAAATTACATCCCTGATGAGCAGGTTCTCGGTAATGACCAGTGAAATGGCAATGATCTCGAACTTTTGTGGCGTCGATGTCGAACGGTTTTTCGCAAATATAACAATGCGTTGCATTCATATAATTTTCTGTCATCATCCGCCAAATTTGTCATGGGCACAATCGTATTAAATAATGGCGCAATTTTTCTTACAAGGTTCTCAAGTTCATTCATGAACCATGCAGCACAGTCAGGACCCCGATACGTGCGATACTCGCACACCAATGCGTTGGACGAACAGTGAAAATAATATCCCACACTGTATGCTTCGTGCTGCTGGTATGCATTGCAGTGTCCTTGATTGACGCTGCCGTTAACCTTCTTAAGGGCACAGACTCCTTGTGTCATGACCTGTATGCGTGCACTTACACAATCAACGGAAAGCATGCACGTATACGCCATGTGTGAGAGAGACACCCGATTTCGTAGATTCCATTTTTCGTCTCGATAATTGCATAAATGAAATTTTCGCGGGTACACCACACACGGGTAGACTTCGCTACAGGTTGGTCAGGTCCGCTTTAACGCTAATAAACACCATACGTTGAGAAAAATGGAATTTTCGAAACTGTACGATTGAGACAGACGCTGTTGTAAGCAAACAACATGGCTGCCGAATGCTGCGTTCGGCTACATTTTAGCGAATATTGGACGATTTAATCGTTTTTTTACTGATAACAGAGCTGACCAACTTTCCTTGAACTAGCACAATATCACTGAAATTCGATTTTTCACAATTTATCACTTCTGGAAGACGTAAAATGGAATCTACGATTTGCACGCATCAGACGTCAAATAGACATAAGAATAGTTCACTGATTCTCCGTCAGAGGCATTGATGGTATATTTGACCACGTTATCATCAGGGTCGATAAAAACACAAATCAGTCGATAAATGTAAATTCGATAAATCAGACGATAAATGTAAGGCATAGTTGCCGTAACGTATTAAGACTTCTGTCACGCTGTTGCCACATCTGTTACAATTGTAACAGGCTCGAGCCGATTTTGATTCCTGCCAGACATAGAAAAGAATAGTGCGCTCGAGAGAAAGAGATCCGAGAATGAAACAATACATATACTAATGTGTGCAACCATAAAACTTTTTTATTCATATTTATAATCATGTTTTTTTATCAATGAAATTGCAGATAGAATACTTGAAATGATATGCCAGAAAAATGAATTATAAAACTTGCACCATATACAGTGAAAACTTGATAAATGTAACTATTGCCGGTCCACTTCACAACTGTTATGGAATAGGAGAATCATTTTTCGAATTTAATTGTCTAGTCAATAAACACTGATTAGAAACAGTCAGTAGCTAAAGACGAAAGAGAAACTGAAACCGGGATTTATTGCCTTCATTTAAATGCCCCATGTCAATGTGACCATTAGTAAATGCACAGAATAAAGTTTTTTATTTTGTCCTTTTTATTAATAAAAATTTCACTATCATGTGGAGAAGATTTTTCTGATTAAAATGAAGCTAAACACAATATAAATCGGTCAACATTTAGTAGCATAATTTTGGGTTAAATGTTATTTGCAAGTCTTTCTCTCCTTGTTTATCCTTCTTGCGTTATCCTTTTCTATGTTCGGAAACATCAAAGAACGACGGATTCGTGATGCTGGTAGGGGTAGAATGAATGAAATAATACACATAACGTAAGTACGCGACCATGAAACTTATAGGAATGAAAACTACATAACATAATAATTTCAAGAAGGGAATAAGAAATAAAGAAATGTAATGATTTATAATGTTTATTTATACATATATATATTTTTACTATATGTTAACAATAATAGGCCGCCCGCCGCCGCCACCTCCTACCGACCCTCTTTCCTCTTCTACCTCCACGGCGGTCACCATATAGCATTTTTTTGCTTACTTTTTTCATCTGAAATATAATAATGAATTTTAATATAATTCTGTCACACAAACTAGGACACCCTGTATATGCAGGTACAATTATATTAAAATTCATTATATTTCAGATGAAAAAAATTTCAATAATACGTGGCTGGAGTGGCTGTCATGGTAACCGACGATGTAGACGTCGCGGAGAAAGAAGAGGCATTGTTTATATTTATTGATTATATTTCAATCAATAAATATTGTATATTATAGATCAATTTACATGTTCCTATAAGTTTTATAGTCGCGTACGTTATGTGTATTACAGAGTCTCATCGAATCTGTCGTAGCGTGTGACTATATTTCCGCCGATCGGCCCTACGTTGTTTCATTCATGATACTCCTTCTCTTTCTTTCGCGCTCTCCTTTTCTATGTCCGCCAGGAATCAAAATCTCGCTCGGCTCAAGCAAATTTATTTTGCTAGATGGTTACAGATGCGGCAACACCGCGTTAGAACTCTCAAATGATGTGATTTGGCAACTATGCCACCTCACTTTCGTTTCTTATTCTGCATAATGACGTTAGATGTCACACCGTCAAATGTCGAATTTCTCAATTATGTATTTTCACGATTGCCCGATTCTTTCTAATGGCGCTTACATCGATTCGGAGGAGGCCTCGAAGGAGTCTGTGCCCTTAAGCAAGCATTCGAAATCGGCGTAAACGATGAATGGATGACGTTCTCGGTGACAAAAATTATCAAACTTTATTAAATTGTCCTCATTTGACGGTAGAATGATTGCACAGTCGTTCATCTTCACGCAATCCTTCGAATGTTTCAATAACTTTTCTTCCGCACAACAGTAGTGAAGACATCTGCATATAAACAAAGTAGCTGCATTAGTACAAAAGAAAAAACGTATACACTGAAATATATCTTAATGTTGTGATACAAACCTGTCACAAATATAAGTTTTATGTTCCTTTTTACTGAGCTGGCGTGAAACAAGCCGGGACAGACTTTTAATCCATGTAAAGTGATGGACATTATGGTTGGGGGTTTCAAGCATCAGCAGGTTAACGTGACGAAATCTTTTGTTGGTGGTAAGTTGGAGCGGAACACACTTTTTCATATTCAAGTCCCAGAAATTAACGTTTATCGAAACATCGTTTTGACGCTCAAATTTTGGTATTTGCTTAAGCGTTACTGGAAATGCGATGGCCTCCAAATTTAAAACGGTGTTGTAGTTGGGATATGATGATGGTCGATGTGTATTCACATGGACGGGATATAATGCTGCAACTATCGATCTAACAAAGCATGTATCATCGTCAACAGCCACATTTACTACCGCTCTTTTGTCCTTAATTGTTTTTGGTATGTCGGTGTAACAACCAGCATGCATCGGATAGCATTTATTGATATTGAACATCAAATGCAGAATTTTCGATAACGCCCAACCGCTGTCCCGTTCCTGAAATTCTTCCAGCAATGTTAAGGTTCAATTCACAACGTATTTGTCATACCAATTGTTCAAGTTCGATGCAGAAAATAATTGCTTATTTTTCGCAATCAAATTTTTCACATCGTTTTTATTATTAACGGTAACTCCCCATAGAATACCGTATTCACTTTTATGCATGAATGATTTTGGAAAACTTCCGCTAGACGTTGGAATACTATTTTTCTAGCATCTTCCAAAAAGTTTCGTGGGTCCATATGCTCGGTGTTGATTATAATTCCTGTAGTTATCCGGTTATGGAAAGCTGATTCTACGTCCTCCCAGATAAGAGATGATGATGATGTGTGTGATTCAGCACCTGTTCTCCCTGGACCTTCACCTATTTTTACAGATCCGTCTAACTCTGCTCTTAACGATTTAAATCTCGCTATCCTGGCTGTTAAACTATTTTTCAAACCAGTTGATAAGTCCTTTTCGAGTTGCAATCGTTCTATCATTAAATCAATGCATTGATTGCATTGCGCCAGACATGCGTCTCGGTCGTCGTTACTACTTATGGCCGCAATACGTTGGGGTAAAAGTTGTTCTATACATGCAAGTTCATTCAGTAATATTGCCTTTTGACCACTAGGATGATCATTGTAACAATGCAATGTCCTACGCAAGGCACCGATTCTTTCTTTGTCTGCTTCTATATCTGGCCGTCCTTCGACTGATAAATCGCCCCCCCATTTGTAATCGATCGTCTATCAATTCAATGCATTGGTCAACATTGCATCAAGCACTCGCAACGCTCATCTTCGGTATTGATGTTTATTACCCGTTGCGCCAATAATTCGGCAATGCGTTTCCTGTTCTCGCAGTAACGTGGTCTCCATTTCTCTTATTCACAAACGCGTTAAGTATTCATGCACTTCTGATTATCAAACTACATATGACACGCTCTTTTCACAACGCGTTAAGTATTCATGCACTTTTGATTATCCAACTACATATGACACACATCGCCGATTTTCTCCCATTTTTATAGAAGTCTCGATCTCATACATAGAGAAAAAGGCTCAATCTGTGCCAATGATGATAGCACCCACATATACACGAATTGCAGTGTCAGATTTACTGCGTCAACATAAAAACTGCAAAAATAGTTGAAGGTTATGGGGATGTCATTGATGACGGTGTTTAATTACAGTTCATTATTGCAGGCGTCAACAAACACCTCATTTCCAAGATTTGCAACGTCAACAAAAACCTCATTTCCAAGACGTAGAAAAAATTCGGGTGCGGAGTTATTCATGGCCATGGGGTGGGGGGTCTCATAGGTGTCAAATTTCAGTTCAAGGTCATGAGGCGTGCCATGGGGCGTTATAGGTGACGCCAAAATAGATTTTATCTCAAGGTCATGGGGTGGGGGGGTCTCAAAGGTGTCAAATTTCAGTTCAAGGTCATGGGGTGTTATAGGTGACGCCAAAAATAGTTCAAGGTCAAAAGGGTGCTAGGCGGGTTCTAATTCACTTGCGTCAGCATTTTTTTTGCTGACTCAGCATAAATTTGACAATCTCAGCAGAAATATGATAACACTCACCCCCACCCCCACCCCCACCACCGAAGGTGTCAAATTTCAGTTCAAAGCGGGGGTGGGGGGGGGGGGGGGTGGCGGGTATCATATATCTGATGAGGGTGTAAAATTTATGCTGAGTCAGCAAAGAAAATGCTGACGCAAGTGAATTAAAACCGGCCTAGCCCCACTACTGTCACGCACATATTCCTAGATATTTCTTCTTCTTCTTGTTCTCCTTCTGCACAGCTGCGCTGGAAGTGGCATTTACAGCTTAGAATAGTGCAGAGTTACATCAAAGAAAGGGGCCACGGGGTTTCTTCAACTTTACAATGTTGGTACGGCATCGGAACTTTGAAATATCTCGATATATGTCGAAAACTACGGTTCTGATCAAACAATCTCATAGAACATCAATAGTAGGAAATTTAATTTCCTACAAAAAGGTCGCTCAACATCTTGCCATAGCTCGCACCGTTTCCGAGATATTTGCAGATATACCTCAAGGAAAGGGGCGTCACGCACATATTCCGAGATGTAAATGCCACTTCCAGCGCAGCTGTGCAGAAGAAGAACAAGAAGAAGAAGAAATATCTCGGAATATGTGCGTGACGCCCCTTCCCTTGAGGTAAATCTGCAAATATCTCGGAAACGATGCGAGCTATGGCAAAATGTTGAGAAACCATTTCAGTAGAAAATTAAATTTCCTACTATTCATGTTCTATGACATTTTTGATCAGATGTGCAGTTTTCGAGATAAATCGAGATATTTAAAAGTTCCTAAGCCCGCACCAACATTATAAAGGCAAATATCACTGAAACGGTGCGAGCTATGGCGGAATGTTGAGAGAGCTTTTTTTGCAGGAGATTAAATTTCCTACTATCTATGTTCTATGACATTTATTGATCAGATGCGTAGTTTTCGAGATATATCGAGATATAAGGAATCAGTATATTCCATTACATGTAATATAAATATATAATAGTGATATTGTTATAACATGTATATTACATATCTAATGCAGATATAGTAATAATGATAGTGTTACTAAATGTACATTGATCTGTAGGAAGGTATGAGTATATTACACTATATCTAATGCAAATACACTAATAATGATATAGTTATTAAATGTATATTACATATCTAATGCACATATAGTAATAATTACATTGTTATTAAATGTACATTGATCTGTAGGAAGGCATAAACATATTACATTATATCTGATGAGGAAATAGTAATAATGATATTGTTATTAAATGAACATTGATCTGTATGAAGGAATCAGTACATTACATCATTTCTGACGTAAATATAGTAACAATGATATTGTATTAAAT
Source organism: Osmia bicornis bicornis (assembly GCF_907164935.1). Taxonomy (NCBI): domain Eukaryota; kingdom Metazoa; phylum Arthropoda; class Insecta; order Hymenoptera; family Megachilidae; genus Osmia; species Osmia bicornis. The sequence continues at coordinate 172,499 of NW_025791146.1, read as the reverse complement.
GTATATTACATATCTAATGCAGATATAGTAATAATGATATTGTTATTAAATGTATATTACATATCTAACGCAGATACAGTAATAATGATACTCTTATTAAATATTCTATGATCTGTAGGAAGGTATCAAGATATTACATTACATCTAATGTAGATATGGTAACAATGATGTTGTTATTAAATGTATATTACATATCTAACGTAGATCTAGTAATAAAGATATTGTTATAAATGTACATTGATCTGTACGAAGGGATCAATATATTACATCATATCTAATGTAGATATAGTATAACGTTATTGTTATTAGATGTACATTGACCTGTACGAAGGAATAAGTATTTTACGTTGTTTCTAACGTAGATATAGTAATAATGATATTGTTATTAAACGTATGTTACATGTCTAACGCAGATATAGTAATAATAGTATTGTTATTAAATGTACATTGATCTGTAGGAAGGTATCGAGATATTGCACTATATCTAACGTGGATATAGTAGTAATGATATTGTTATTATGTGCACATTGATCTGTACGAAGGAATCAGTATATTATATGATTTTCTAAGGTAGATATAGTAATAATGATATTGTTATTGAATGGATACTACATGTCTCTTGCAGATATAGTAATAATGATATTGTTACTAATGTACATTGATCTTAAGGAAGGTATCTGTATATTACATTATATCTAATGCAGATATACCAATAATGATATTGTTATTAAATGTCAAATCTTATCATTAGATATAGTGTAATATACTCATACCTTCCTACAGATCAATGTACATTTAGTAACACTATCATTATTACAAATATCTGCATTAGATTGTAATATACATTAAATAACAATATCATTATTACTATGTGTGCATTAGCAGTAATGTAATATACTGATACCTTCCTACAGATCTATGGACATTTTGCAACAATATCAGTACTACTGTATCTGCGTTAGATATGTAATATACATTCAACTACAATATCATTATTACTATATCTGCATTAGATATGTAATATACACTCAATAACAATATCATTATTACTGCATCTACATTAGATATAATGTAATATACTGATTCGTTACTACAGATCAATGTACATTTAATATCAATATCATTATTAGTATATCTGCATTATATATAATGTAATATACAGATGGCATATACATTTAATGACAATATCATTATTACTATATCTGGATTAGACATGTAATATACATTTAATATCCATATCATTATTACTATATCTGCGTTAGATATGTGATATATATTTAATAACA